>NC_091178.1:31682200-31852200 GCF_040958095.1 Procambarus clarkii | reverse complement strand
GATGACCACTAAGTCGTCTGCATAGTTACGGTGGTTGGCGTTTGGTAACTTGAGCTTCAAAAATTGTTCTATGAGACAGTTGAAGAGATAGAGGCTTAGTATTCCTCCCTGCAAAGTTCCATTTGCCCGCCTCTTTGAGGAGGATGTGTTCCTTGTAATTTGACTTTAGCTTCTCGGTTAAGCAGGCTTCCTTTGTCTTCCATTTGCAAGGAAAAAGCATATCCTTTGATTTCCTTATCGACCAGGCAGCATAGTGTAGCTCGTGCATTGGCTAGCTCCAGGCACGTCTGGGACCCTCTAGGACGTAGGTTCGAACCCCTCGCCACGGCTCTTGTGCATTTGTTCATTTGATGCATCACGCTATTATGATTTCTGAGTGTAATTTAAGCTTTGTAAATCTTTCTTCATATGACAGGTTTTTAATTAAGGGGGATTAATTTTGTCATCCTATGCTAGATGCCTTCTAATGAATTTATATTAATTCTATAGTATGGCGACCAACTCTGAACTACATTATCTAAATGGGGCCTAGCCAGAGCAAGATATAGCTGAAGAACAACACCAGGTGTCTTGTTACTATCGCTTTGATTAATAAATTCCAGTGTCCTATTTGCCTAACTACAAAAATTTATGCATTGATTTTGGGTTTTAAATTCTTACATTCATAACTCCCAGATCCCTTTTGCAATCCGACTTCGCAATCTCAACACCATCTAGCTTGTATCTTGTAATTCTATTATCATTACCTAACCTCAAAACTTTACATATGCCAGCATTAAACTGCATCTGCTAATCTTTTGACCATTTCAAAACTCTTTTAGATCGTCTTCAAGTGATAGTGAGTCCCTTTCCGTGCTTATTTCCCTCCCGATTTTTTAATCATCGGCAAATTTGTCAATATTGCTGTTCATACATGAAACTAAATTATTTATATGTATTATGAATAACAGAGGCCCCAGGACAGAGCCTTGAGGCACTCCACTTCCAATATTTTCCCACTCTAACTTAACCCTATTTATACTAACATTCCTTTAGTACAGCCATGCCCTAATCCAACTTAATATAGCATCTCCAATACTACGAGCCTCTATTTTTGTTAATCAGTCTTTCATGTGGCACTGTATCAAAAGTTTGCTAAAGTCAAGGTACACAACATCGCAAACCTTACCACTATCAACTGCCTCAACTATGCTGGAGTAAAATGACAGCAAATTTGTTAAACATGAACGCCCATTTGTAAAACCATGTTGTGAATCATTTATTAATTATATTTTTCAAGATGACGACTAATGATATTTGCAATTGCAGACGAGGAGTCACAATAACGTGGCTGAAATATGTTGACCAAACCACACACTAGAAAGTGAAAGGACGACGACGTTTCGATCCGTCCTGGACCATTCTCAACGTGATGCCTGGCGTTCCGAGAGCGCTGTGTCATGGGTTCGTATCCTGGCCGGGGAGGATTTACTGGGCGCAATTCCTTAACTGTAGCCTCTGTTTAACGCAACAGTAAAATGTGTACTTGGATGAAAAAAACGATTCTTCGCTGCAGGGGATCGTATTCCAGGGACCTGCCCGAAACGCTACGTGTACTAGTGGCTGTACAAGAATGTAACAACTCTTGTATATATCTCAAAAAAAAAAAAAAAAAAAAATTGTGAGATCGACACAGTCACAATCGACTTGAGAATGGTCCAGGACAGATCGAAACGTCATCGTCCCTTCACTTTCTAGTGTGTGGTTTGGTCAACGTATTTGCAATTATAAATTCAAGTAATTTTCCTACAATTGATGTTAGGTTAATTGGTCGATAGTTTGACGCAAGTGATCTATCTCCTTTTTGAAAAATTGGTACCACATTAGCAACCTTCCACTACCCTGGCACTCTGCCTGACTCTATTGATTTATTAAATATGGTAGACAATGGCTCGTAAAACTCCTCTTTTCATTCTTTAAGTACCCTGGCAAACACTTCGTCTGGCCCTGGGGATTTATTTGGTTTGGGTCTCACTGTTTGGCTAATAACATCATCCCTTGTAACCGCTAAACTAGTCAACCTGTCCTCGTCCTCACCCACATAGACTTGTTCAGTTGAAGGCATAGTGTTAAGTTCCTCTTTCATACATACAGAGATAAAATATTTATTAAAAATACTACTCATCTCTTCGTCATTACCCGTTATCTGACCTGTCTCAGTTTTTAATGGACATATCCTTTCCCTAGTCTTTGTTCGATTTAACTGAAAAAAAACCTTTTGGATATGCCTTTGCTTGCCCTGCTATGCGAATTCATAGTTGCATTTTTCCCTCCTTATTTCTTTTTTAACATTTCTAACCAGTTGTACGAATTCTTGTTCTAAACTGACTTACCCATTCTTAATCCTTTTGTACCAAGCTCACTTTCTACCTAAAAGGTTCTTCAGATTCTTTGTTATCCATTTCGGGTCATTAGTATTCGATCTATTCAATTTGTATGGTATACTACGTTCCTGTCCTTTCCTTAGAATATTTTTAAATGAGTTATAATTTGAAACCACATCGAAATCCCTTTTTACGTCACCTATCGCTGGGTTCATGTCTCGCTCCAAAACTGGCCCACCCCCTACGTCAAAGATTTTTCATTCAATTTGACCCAATACATTTCTTAGGCTATTAAAATCACCTTTTCGAAAATCTGGCACGTTAACATAATTTTCTCCTACTGATCTATTCCATTCTATGCAAAATCTGATTTCTTTGTGATCACTGTTCCCTAGCTCACTCCTTATTTCGATGTCATTAATTTGTGTTTCCCTGTTAGTTGACACTAAATCTAAAATATTATTTTCCCGTGTTTGTTCCTTAATGTGTTGCCATCGCAACACATCGTCAATTAATTCTAGACAATTTTCTGCTTCATTATTCCCTGTTCTGTTAAACCAGTTTATTCCACTATAATTAAAATCACTCATGACACAAATACTGTTAGATCTAGATGCTCTCGATATTTCATCCAATAGATGATCTGCTTCCATTCTGTCTAAGAGTGGTCGCCTATTATAATTCCTATTATAAGATTAGTTGCTTTTTCGTTAAATTCTAGCCAAATAGTTTCTGTGTGTGTGGCTCAGTTTTGATTCGTTCTTTGAGACTACATGCCAAATTTCCCATAACATATATGGCTACTCTCCCTCTTCGTCCAATATATCTATCTGTGTGAAATAGTTTAAATCCATTTATTATATATTCAGCTAATAGTTCTCTATTTTCTACATTCTTGGACGTTTCAGTAAGTGTAATAATGTCTATTTTTTCTATGCAGACAAGAGCATTACAATCGTTTATTTTGTTTCGTAGACTCCTGTTAGTGTAATATACCCTATATGTATTGTTATTTTGAGGCCCCTTCTCTTTCCCTGATCATTTTGCCAATTTGTTTCTCCCACAAACACATACTTTTATTACCTCCTTTTTCCACTATGGTAATGGGTTTTTAGCGGTTTTGAATGTCTTATAATAATATCAACCAATCTATTATTTAAAAGTCACAATTAGTTATTACACAGGTTAGTTATTAAACACAGTAATTAGTTATTAAATACAGGTTTTGTTTTCGCTTAAGCCAAACGTGCTCCTTTTTTGCATATTAACAACAGCCCCCAAACAATTTCCGGATAAACGGTAAGTTCCCGTTGTGGGTAATTAAGAAACAAGATATTTTAAATATGAATATTATATTTTCCATTGACGCCAAAAGGCGAGGGAGCGGAGCCCTAAAGTTGGAAACTGGAGAGTTTTGGAAATTAAAACATTGGAGGACCGGTATGCAAAGTGATGGAATCGACGAACACTGAAAAAGGGAGAGGAAGGGAACTGGAAAGTAGGGAGCGAAACGCAGGAATAGGGCAAGGGAGGAAGAGACGCAAGAACGTACAAGAGAAAACCCTGAAGTCAGAAAAGAAATATCTGAAGGTTCAAAGTGAAAAGCCTTGAAAGTCGAAAATGGAGAGTGTTAAATGCTGGAATTCGGGATTGTTCTTCAATCGAAGAAGTATATTTTATGTGGCACTAAAAATGCAGTGCTTTTGATCCCATGTACAGTGCCACCTGCGTTGCCTACATATGATCCCATGTACAGTGCCACCTGCGTTGCCTACATATGATCCCATGTACAGTGCCACCTGCGTTGCCTACATATGATCCCATGTACAGTGCCACCTCCCCTGCACTACATATTGTCCCCATGTACAGGGACACCACCACTGCACTACATATGATCCCATGTACAGGGCCACCACCCCTGCACTACATATGATCCCATGTACAGGGCCACTTCCCCTGCACTACATATTGTCCCCATGTACAGGGACACCACCACTTCACTACATATGATCCCATGTACAGGGCCACCACCCCTGCACTACATATGATCCCATGTACAGGGCCACCTCCCCTGCACTACATATGATACCATGTACAGTGCCACCTCCCCTGCACTACATATGATCCCATGTACAGGGCCACTTGTGCTACCTAGAATAGGGAACAATGTCCCCACTACTTATGAGACACTCGGCGCCTGGGGTAAGAGTGCCACCAGTTTTTGAAGGAACTGGGTTCTAGGCTAATTGAAACAACAGAAGACTCTACAATACATATTGTGCATTTGTTCATTTGATATATCACGTTATTGTGATTTTTGTGTAGTGTAGTGTAAGAGACCCTAGAGCTGCCAGCTTCCTTTTCCAGCGCCTCAGCGTGGCGATACAGAAGGGAAATGTACAATGAATTCATGGTTCCTGAATGCATTGAATTCCTGAATAGGACCGGAGTTCCAATGACTCCGGTCCTATTTCCTTAACAAATCTAGTTTTAAAATTATGAATATAATTTGCTTCCACAACTTGTTCCTTAAGTGCATTCCATTTTTCCACTACTCTCAGGCTTAAAGAAATCTTCATAACATCTCAGTGACTCATCTGAGTTTCCGGCTTCCACCCATGTCCCCTCGTTCTGTTGCCATTCTGTGTGAACATTTCCACTCTGTCAATCCTCCTGAGTATTTTATACGTTCCTATCATATTCCCCCCTCTCCCTTTTTTTTTAGTGTCGTAAGGCTCAGTTCCTTCAGGTCCTCTTTATACCCGATCCCTCGTAACGCTGGGAAGAGTCTCGTTTCAAACTTCTGAAACTTTTCCAGTTTCCTTATGTGTTTCTTCAGGTGGGGATTCCATGATGGGGCGGCATACTATTTAAGACTGGCCTCACGTAGGCAGTGCAAAGCGCCCTAAATGCCTCCTTACTTTGGTTTCTAAATGATGTTCTAACTTAAGCCAGTGTAGAGTACGCTGCTGTTGATATCCTATTTATATGTGGCTCAAGAGATAGATTAGGTGTTACGTAAACGCCCAGGCCTCTTTCTCGCGTCGTCATAGGTAGCAAGTTCTACTTCATTGTGTACTGTCCCTTTGGTTCTTATCACCTAATCCCATTTCCATAACTTTACATTTGCTCGTGTTGAACCCCAGTAGTCATTTCTCTGACCATCTCTGCAACTTTTTCAAATCCTCATGGAGGATCCTACAATCCTCATCTGTCACAACTCTTCTCATGTGTCAGATGTGTAAATTAACACATCTGTCAATGTGTTAAACAGTGTGTGAATTGAGTAGCATATTGGGCCTTAGGTGTACCAACCAAATCCCAGTAGCCCAAAGTAAGACTATAGCTATGAGTCCACACCATTCCATATTCTTCAAGAAATAACTGGCCCATCTTAACACCCATCGTTTGAAGTAACTCTCCCGCCTTTGACGTCAAGCCAGCTGGTACACATATCAACACAGATAATGTATCTTTAGTCTCAAGCGCCAACGCTCCACTCTCAACCCTTCAATACTATGGCACTCTGCTCCACACCAATGATTCATTATATATGCAAGGGAGGCACTCATGCAAGTCATGCTTACCTTCTCTAAGAACCATGTAAATGTTCATCCCGTCCAGGGAACTCTTTAAACCTTAATTCTGTCATTTGTCTAGTGACATATCCCCTGACGGCAGCCAAGCTGGTAAAGTTGTCCCCCTCATCTATATAAATAAAAATGGAAATGTTCGTTTGTTCAAAATTGCTAATCTCCGAAAGTTCTTCACCGATTGCTTTGAAATTTTCACACAACGTACCATTCGCATCCGAGCGGGTTTTTATATGCATATTATATAGAAGTCAGCTTTGTGACGAGAAAAAAATATGTTTTTGAATGATGATTTTCATGTGAGGAAAATCTTTGCAACCCCTTTACCAATTGCTTTGAAATTTTGACACAACGTTGCATACGAATAAGGACGTGTTTTTATATACTTAATATATAGCTGCCACACTTGTGTCAGGTAAAAACATGCGTTTTTTGAAAAACAGCGCCATCTGTTGGACGTAAGAGCAACACAAGCTGTGATCTCCGAAAGTTCCTCACTGATTGCTTTGAAATTTTGACACAACGTTTCATTCGAATACGCATATGTTTTTATATACCTTCAATATAGATGCCACACCTGTGACAGGTAAAAATATGATTGTTTGAAAAAACGCACCATCTGTTGCACGTAAGAGCAACACACGTTATGCTAAATATGTTATGATTTCATTTCAATGTTTCCAGTTATATTGATAAATTGAATTTTCATATATTTCGATTTATTTTCATTTTGATTTAATTATTTCGTGTGACATTACGTTGGAATTGAGCTGTGCTGTTTGTCATGTCATTTAGTTCGTGAGTATAAATACTGATGCCACACCTGTGACAGGAAAAACTTAAAAAAAAAAAACACCATCTGTTGCATGTAACAGTAACACACATTATACTAAATATATTATGATTCCATTTACATGTTTCCGATTGCACTGATAAATATAATTTTCATAGATTTCGATTTATTTCTATTTTGATTTAATTATTTTGTGTGATATTGGCGTAGATTTGAGCGTGTTGTTTACCATGCCTTTCATTTCATGGGTATTGTTTATTGTTTTCAATTTAAATTTCTTAACTGTTATTCTTATTTTTCAGTGATGGAAACATCAGATCATTTGATGTTCCCAATTTTCTGATGGGAACATCAGATCATTTGGGAATGCATTGGACGAGGGAGTAGGATATGGTTGGGATGACAAGGGGCAACCCATCCTCCGAACTGACAGTACGATTTATTACTAAGTTTAATAAGTACACTTTCTTACTGTCATAAACAGTGCATAATTTCATCCTCAGAATTTTAGGATGAAGTTTTCAATTTCAATTTGAAATACATAAGTTTTTAATATCAAGAATTTCTTTTTCAGGTTTATTAAACAATATAGATTTTATAAAAAAAATTTAAATATCCTGAGTTACTTTACAATTTATTGATATATTTTAGTTTGTTTTATTAGTTTTATGAAACTGTAATATCAATATAGCTATAGGTTAAGTACTAATTGTAATAAAGAAGCAATAAAATTGTCGTGACGCTGAACCCCGGTTCATTCCGAACACAGCGATTACACAACACATAACACCTTGCCTCAGCAACCGTTACTACCACCGTGTACTCCTACACACACCAGACCCTTGAAGCGTACCACTCGGTTTGTACTGGAACACAATGAATGAACATATGGAAGGTATTTAAAGGCCGTCGGGTTTTGTCATTTAATTACAAAGAATAGACTCTGACAAATAATAACATATTAACATACTCTATTAGGTAAATACACTTCCAATACCCATAACCCACTTGTCCTCCACGATCGTGGTGATCGTGGGATGACAAGGGGCACTCGTAAGTTGCACTCGTAACTTCCGCCTAAGTCCCTAATACGGAATAATTACTACACACCCGGTTAGTCTTACATTCAATACTCACATACTGCAGACTTAACTGGGTCACTAGATCACATCAGGCTCTCGCATAGCTGTCTGCTACATTTCACTGCTGCCGCAAATGGGGCCCCCGGAGGACTTGCCAGTTCCACTCCCACAACCAGACTGTCTTCAACCAGCCATGGCCTCAAACATTTCACCACGCCTCTCAAGGAAGGTATAATCCGATTAACCTATCCCTAGAAGCAGTAACCTTGTTCCTAGAAGCCTGAGTCCTCTTTCCAGGAATTATTAGTTTGGCTAACAGCTGCAGTCTTAATCCCTATGACCTTTCTTGGATATGTGATCCATAGTCTGTCTACTTAACATGTACTTCCAATCATCATTCGTTAAGTGTTGTAGTAATGATCCTCTAGCTAATAATCCCTACTAACTTGTGAATTACAACACCACTCCCCTCCTTAAACACGCATATGTCCCCCATATGTTTCATTGCACTGGTTCCATTGGTGCAAGGACCTGGAGGATGCACCTACCATATATGTACGACAAAAAAATCTTCGAATAAGTTCATCATACACACGATGAACTAAATTAAAATTATCCCCGACATGACTCACAACACTTCTACAACATATATATTATATTCTCTTCATAGCGTAGGTAAAATAGTCTGTAATATTTTTTCCCATCTCCAACAATGCACATATACCTAAACTGCTGACATAATTACATACAAACATAACCATAAAATTACATGGACCAGAATGCTGGCACTTTAACAGAAATGACACTAGTCATTAATATCTACACAACACATATGTATCTAAGGCTCTTCATCCTTAGTAACAAGTTAATAACAATTTAACATCTTGCCCTGTACTGTTGACATAAGGGCTTACAATGGTCACACAATGTCTCACTGGCCTCCTCCACAATTGGCAGCATCACTTCTCTTGTCTTCGTGTCCCATGGTTGCTAGGTCATAGATCCTCCATGACCCACACAAAACCCAGGCTGTCCAGCCTGGTGAATGTTGTCAATGTCCCATCGTTGCTCTGAGCTACCGTGATCCTGGCCTCCAGAGCAACGGAGATTCCTACCCGGGTCATGTTCCCTCGGGTCTATGCTGCCGTCTCGTTCCAGGGCACCAACCCCAGAACGTTGTAGATACCTCACAGCTCTCTGGTCATCCTTCCTTGCTGTGCTCACCACAGCTGTTGCACATTACTCTACGCCCATCTGCCCAGAGTGTGTCCACCTGTATTCACACCTTCCCGACCTTCAAAATATTCCCTCGGAGCCCCCTGGCTCGATCCCATTATTACATGACACCCCCTCGGCTCCTTACTCTCTCCCCGTATATAGCCTGAGCACAGCTACAAAGCCATTGCAGCTGGCCCTTATCCCTGCTTTGATGTCAGGGGGGCGAATTTCGCCTATAACGTCACGTTGGCTTCACTTCCTCCCCCCCCCCTTTTAGTAGAATTACTGAGTGTAGCCTCATGGCTTCCCTTCTACTCTACCTGAAGCTCTGTGACATGATCCCGGGGGACCTTCTCAAGCCTAACAATCAGTAATGGTGCCGATGAGGTAATATACAGTATAAACATACACATACATTATCACAATAAATACCTCATTAAAATAATTCCACAACTAATGTCACTAAAGCATCATACTGCCACTGGCTCGCCTCCAGCGAGATTCCTGTAACAACTTAATTAATGAGAAATTAGTATATCTACTTGGCTCGCCCACTGCAACCACCAACACCTGAAATTTTGAATTTCTACATTGTAATCTTATCCATAAGACTTACCCACTCCGACTTAATTAATTAAAATTTTAATGAAAATAATGAATTTTTATTAGTCTTTTATGAGTCTTGCTAGATGAGTCCCCTTGGCTCGCCTACTGCAGCCACCAACTCCTGCAATTATCCACATTTCATCTTATCCATAAGACTTTCCCACTCCGACACATCATCACTTCTGGTCATCCCAACCACTGATGACCTCATTATAACGCCACACATCCCCACAACCACTTCCTGCGTCCTAACGCACCGACCTTGCTACGCCAATACTCACCTTACCGACCACTACCTGGCGCCCCTGCGCCACCATATACACCACAACACCACACTCCATACCAGGCGTCCAAACGCCACTACACTACACCACCCACTAGCGTCCCCAACGCCATCAACAACACACACGGCGTCCCCATCGCCATCAACACAACACCCGGCGTCCCCAACGCCATCAACACAACACCCGGCGTCCCCAACACCATCAACACCTGGCGTCCCTAACGCCACCCACACAACATCTGGCGTCCCCAACGCCATCAACACAACATCTGGCGTGCCCAACGCCATCAACACAAAATCTGGAGTCCCCAACGCCCTCAACACCACACACGACGTCTCCAACGCCCTCAACACCACACACGGCGTCCCCAACGCCCTCAACACCACACACGGCGTCTCCAACGCCCTCAACACCACACACGGCGTCTCCAACGCCCTCAACACCACACACACGCCGTCCCCAACGCCATCAACAACACACACGGCGTTCCCAACGCCATCAACACAACACACGGCGTCCCCAACGACATCAACACAACACACGGCGTCCCCAACGCCATCAACACCACACACGGCGTCCCCAACGCCATCAACACCACACACGGCGTCTCCACCGCCCTCACCACACGCGGTGTCCCCAAAACACCACGAGACATCACCACCAATAAGTAACCAAATGCAACACACACACACTCCCTGTTCTCTGATAATCCATTAATTACCTAACCCACACTCGTCAGGTATAATCACTTTTGTAGTGGCCACTCGCCACACTCTACCACCTGCGTTAACACACATCAACGCTAATATCTACAATGAACCCAGTCTTACAACAACCAGTAACGCTACACATGCTACACCTTGGCGCTACAATCCCAACAATGTCATGGACTATACTACATCCATAATATCAACAGTCGAAACATGCACATTTCACTACAGTAAACACTACGCATTACGATGGCGTTTAATAAGCCACTACACGTGCATTACACTACAGACCCCGTCGTACAAACGCCAATACACAACCATGCACTACACTCGACGTCCAAACGCCAATACACACTGCGTCGCCACCTCTCGACGCCACACACACCCACCAACGGGACACGCTCCCCGTGTCCCACGGTAACACTCTCCATAATGCTACCTGCACCCACTAAAAATCTCCATGGACCTCTCCAGGGTACACTATACGGCGAACCCCAGACGTCAAATTATGCGTTGCTCGCTATGCCAAGGCGTCCATAGTTCCCTGCGCCTATTTTCTGTATCTACATCTGACAACGCCGGAACTCGCACAGTACTTTAGGTAATATTTCATTATCCTTAAAATATTCGATTTACACGTTATATGAAATTTAATTAACTTTAAATTACGTAGTTTTCACGCTTAATTCCACCTTAGCAATGGTTTCTCACTATTTCCGACATAAAAACGATATATAACAGCTCCAAAATGCGGCTCGCTCGGCCCCACTTGGCGTGCACATGGTCCGCACATAGCCAACGCTGGCCCACATTCACCCGCGCAAGTTTCCCTCGCCACTCTGTATAATCCGCACTACGAACACTGTATAATACGCACTACGAACACTGCACTTGTTTTGGATCCCGATGCTTCAGTGATCCAGACTTGCCTCTTAGCCGTCTCTCGTTGCAGGAACCTGGAAATAAATAAATAAATCCCACATGTGCCCCACGATGACCAAGTCCCTTTAATTACCTAACTCCTCTGACCTGGTCTCACCGGACCCTTCTTTCCTCCGTCTAGTAACCACCGTTCTCAACACAACCCGACGTCTACCATTTCCCGAACATTCCCTCACCAACTAAACCAATAACACACTTCCTTCATCCCTCAAAGTGTTCCAAAACCTGTTTGCGCTGCCACCAAATATGTCGTGTACCAATTCCCTAACATTCCCTCACCAACCAAACCCGGAACACTATGAGGGGACAGATAAAAGGTATTTAAAGGCCGTCGGGTTTTGTCATTTAATTACAAAGAATAGACTCTGACAAATAATAACATATTAACATTCTTTATTAGGTAAATACACTTCCAATACCCATAACCCACTTGACCTCCACGATCACCACTTGCACTCGTAACTGCCGCCTAAGTCCCTAATACTGAATAATTACTACAACGCTTCACACCCGGTTAGTCTTACATTCAATACTCACATACTGCAGACTTAACTTGGTCACTAGATCACATCAGGCTCCCACATAGCTGTCTGCTACACTTCACTGCGGCCACAAACGGGGACCCCGGAAGACTTGCCAGTTCCACTCCCACAACCAGACTGTCTCCAGTCAGTCATAGCCTCAAACATTTCACCCCGCCTCTCAAGGAAGGTATAATCCGATTAACCTTATCCCTAGAAGCGGTAACCTTGTTCCTAGAAGCCTGAGTCCTCTTTCCAGGAATTATTAGTTTGGCTAAGCAGCTGCGGTCTTAATCCCTTGACCTTTCTTAGATATGTGATCCATAGTCTGTCTACTTAACATGTACTTCCAATCGTCATTCGTTAAGTGTTGTAGTAAGGATCCTCTAGCTAATAATCCCTACTAACTTGTGGATTACAACAAAATTATTATCTTCAAAACCTAAGACGGTTAGGTGAGGTGTGGGTTTTCTATTAGGTTTTTCAGGAAAACTCAAATATTCACAATATATTTGACAGTACGATTTAATACTAAGTGAAAATAGGTTAAATTCCTAACTGCTATGAATAGTACATAATTGCACTTATTTGTCTTCTCTCATTTACCACCCCGTTTTTGGTGGACGGGCTGCAAGGGGACAGGGGAGGGAGGTAATGGTGGAGAGGACGAGGGGATGGAGGAGTTGGGGATGGTGGGTGGACAAGGGGATGGGGGAATGGAGAATGGTGGGGAGGACAAGGGGACAGGAAATTGGGGGATGGTGGGGAGGGAGAGGGGGTCATGGGAGGAGAAATTGGAAGGGAGGACGAGGGGATGGGGGAGTGGAAGATGGTAGGAAGGATGAGTGAATGATGGAGTGGGGAATGGTGAGGAGGACTTGGGGATGGGGGAGGGGGAAATGGTGGGGAGGACGAGGGGACGGGGGAGGAGGGAATGATGGGGAGGACTCGAGAACAGGGAAAGGTTGCTGTGGCTCAGCAACGCATGTGCGTTGCTGAGCCACAGCAATGCATGGCCGGGTACAGCTAGTCATCTATATAGATGTATTCAGCTGAAGGCCAAACATCAAACATTCTTCCAATAAACTCAGTGAAATATCACTTATCCAGAATACCACACATTATCAGTTATCAGGAGTCACTTGGCCTGACTCACTCATCACTCTCTTAATTCTCTATTTAATTCAAGTTTGATGAACCTAACAGAACTCCTCTATTTTCCTCTACCGGCTCTGGCTAAGTCGAAACATAATTGATCCAGATAAAACCTTATCTTTAAAACGTTTGTATATAGCTGCTTCTCTTACTACCTGATTTGTATCACCGTGTTTACCCATTTTGTTTCATCTAGACTTCAGACATAACGTTTTCAAATAATTTTACAATTCAGATTGACATTATCTAGCTTCGTTTAATTTGCCTTAAAGCCACACAAACCTAAATACGACCCTTCCCACAGTCCAGGTTCGTCTAATATATTCTTCTCAACTCGTTAATGTCTCGAAGTCAATGTCTGAACTCGTCAGTGCGATGCTAAATACGATTTCTCCTTGACAACCCTCCCCGAATTCACTCCCAATCTTGTTGTTATGAATCGTTACCTTCCTGTTAACCGATATTAAGGCTGAACATGTTTGTTGTCCTCTCTGGTTCCACACTGCATTGTTCAAGACTTTTACAGTCCAATATTCCTGTTCCTTTGTTCTTCCCTGTTTATATGTCCTTTCTACTCTAGCAACGTTCATGTCAGCCACAATACGATATCGAGCCAGACGCCGCAGGTAACTCCTTCTCCCCCCCACCCCCCACACATGCCAACAACGCAGCAGGTAGTCCCCCCCCCCTACATGAGCTAACAACGCCGCAGGGAGAACCTCCCATACATGCCCACGACGCCACAGGTCTCGTAGGGGGGGCCTCGTAGCCTGGTGGATAGCGCACAGGACTCGTAATTCTGTGGCGCGGGTTCGATTCCCGCACGAGGCAGAAACAAATGGGCAAAGTTTCTTTCACCCTAAGTGCCCCTGTTACCTAGCAGTAAATAGGTACCTGGGAGTTAGTCAGCTGTCACGGGCTGCTTCCTGGGGTGTGTGTGTGTGGTGTGGAAAAAAAAGTAGTTAGTAAACAGTTGATTGACAGTTGAGAGGCGGGCCGAAAGAGCAAAGCTCAACCCCCGCAAAAACACAACTAGTAAACACAACTAGTAAACACAGGTAGCACCCCCACACATGCCCACAACGCCGCAGGAAGCACCCCCAAACATGCCCACGACGCCGTAGGCAGCACTCCTACAGATTCCCAAGAAGATGCAGGTATGTCCCCACCCCCACCATATGCCCACGACACCGCAGGTAGCTCCTCCCCCACACATGCCCAAGACGCCACAGGTAGAACCCACACACATGCCCACGACGTAACAGGTAGCACCCCCCACACATGACCACGACGCCACAGGTAGAACCCACACACATGCCCACGACGCAGCAGGTAGCTCCTCCCCCACACATGACCACGACGCCACAGGTAGAACCCCCACACATGTCCAGGACGTAACAGGTAGCACCCCCACACACATGCCCACGACACCGCAGGTAGCATCCCCACACATGCCCACGACACCGCAAGTAGCATCCCCACACATGCCCACGACACCGCAGGTAGCATCCCCACACATGCCCACGACACTGCAGGTAGCATCCCCACACATGCCCACGACACCGCAAGTAGCATCCCCACACATGCCCACGACACCGCAGGTAGCATCCCTACACATGCCCACGACACCGCCGGAAGCACCCACCCACCACATGCCCACGACGCCGCAGGTAGCACCCCCACACATGCCCCTCACGCCACAGGTAGCACCCCCCCCATACATGCTCACGACGCCACAGGTAGCACCCCCCGTACATGCCCACGACGCCACAGGTAGCACCCCCCATACATGCCCATGACTCCACAGGTAGCACTCCCCACACATGCCCACGACGCCCCAGGTAGCACCCCCACACATGCCCATGACGCCGCAGGTTGCACCCCACACATGCCCACGACGCCGCAGGGAGCACCCCCACACATGACTCTCCCGATGCTAGGTGCCCATTTATAACTCTCTATACAGCCACTATTTTTCTGCAAACTCTATCCAAATTGCTTCTGCATTCAAGGGCTCCGGTATTAAAGTAAGTTATCCAATATCTCGCGTGTTATACCCATTCATCAACTTGCACACCTCAATCATGTCACCTCTTACTCTTTGCCCTTATTGAGAATGTAAATAATTTTTTTTTAATCAATCTTCATTTGGATGTTTTCTAATTTGCTGGATTAACTTTATCGTCCTACCCTGTTCGCGCTATATTGAAGGTATGGCCATTCTAATGTGTGGCGATCAGACCTGAACTGCATAATTTAAATGGGGCCTAACACGATCAAGATATTGCCGAAGAATAATACCAGGTGTTATTACTAACGCTTCGAAATATGAATCCCCATGTCCTATATATGCCTTATTGTGAGGGAATGAAGATTCCCTCAGCTAGTTTTCCTAGTTTCTAGATTAGGCTAGTAGCTCTAGGGACTAGAAACTGAAGCTTTCAAACTAACATATACTTGTGGGGTTTTGAATGAAAGCTTATGTTAAGGACTGTCGTTTGGGACTGGCTAGAGGTCTGTGATTGCTCTGTAGAGAGAATTACATAAATTTTCCTGTTTCTATGAAATGGGATGAGAGGTGAGAGTGAAGTGGTATGTGAGGTACTTGACTCTCAAACCGTTAGAGGTGGGGGGAAAGTGGGGTGAACGTTGCCCCCCCCCCCCACCATGTGAGACATTGCGCCTCTGTCTTTAGGCCTCCCCCTCCTTGTGACGTCACGGGACGCCTGAGGGTGAGTGAGGCCTGTGATTGGGTTAGGCACCTCTGCTCTTAGCTGAGTTGGGCGCGAACAGCTGTTATTGGAAGCGGCAACATGGTGGTGTGCCGGCTTCCTGCTGATTGGTCAAGACAAAGTAGGGGGGGGGGGAGATATGGGCATTTTTAGTTTCCCTAGCCCGGGAAATCGTCAGTTTGAGCTGGGTAGCAGGTGGAGGAGGACGTAGCTGGGTGGAGGTGGGTGTCGGCCACCTCCATCCCCGTTAATCGCTGTCGTTACCGTGTTGTCCAGCGGGGATGGCACTCCTGCCATCCCGGGTTGTGTCTAGGCCCAGTTTTCGTGAAATTTGGGGCCGATGAGGTACGGAAGGACCAGTAAAATAGCCTCAGAGACAGTGGGCACCCATTAGGCAGCTGGCAGAGCCTCATGGTGTAACAGGTGGTTCGAATAACTTGTCTAGTGTTGATGGACAATTGGTGGAATCAGGGCAGTGTAAGTGAGGTGTCATTACAGGCCCCTGTTGGACTTTGTATTCCACCGTGTTGGGTCCGCCATGTGGTGACGCCGCCGGCCATTGTCACCTGAGTGTACGAGCGAGCATTCTGAGGATGGGGTGTAAAGTGATCTCCCATCCACGTGTGTATGTTGGTGGGCGCCAACCAGCCAGTCGAGGGCCATCCCAGGCTGCCCGCAGCCACACGCGCCGCCCACCTTGGCCAGCAGCCTGGAGGGGAAGGGCCACCCAGCCAGGTCCCCCACGCGGCCAAACCCGCACCTCACCCCCCCCCCGCGCACCAGCTCAGCCGGGTGGGGTGATCTGACATCATGCGCTACCCGTGGCCACCCCTTAGGGCCACGTGGTTAGGCCACCTTCCCTGGACATTCGAGGGCCACACCTCGCACGAGGAGCGAGCTAGGTGTTTACAGCCAGAGAGGTAGTGACCAGGAAAAGGATTGTGGAAAATACCCGAGAGCCGTGAGTACAATGAAAGTGTTACAAGTGAGGGAAGCAGCTGAGTGACAGCTGTCAGTGGCACGTCCAGGTGACTGGTAGGGCGGTACCTGGAGATGGATGTTGTACACGGGATCACACTGTAGATATAGAATTATAAGTATATAAGTGTGTAGACTGACTCGAGTATGTAACCGGTCAGTGTAGAGATTTATCATATATATGATCCAGTTGTCGATTCTATATAATCGGTCAAACTGGATTAGTGCGATGGAGTACCAGCATGTAAAATTATAATCATTATGTTGCAGGGATGTCAGTGGATACCCTGAGGTCTGTGTAGTTAGAGATACATTTACCTGATGATATAATTTTCATTGATTATGTGAATGCCATTTCTATATGTTCATTTGCATGTTTTATGTACTGTGTTGTGTGGTGAGTCAGTAGATGTGATTGCTGACTGATTGCCTAATGATGTCATTAGCATGTGGGGTATGCTGACGGCATCATTATGTTGCAGGTTTGTGCAGTGTTGTTATCAGTTTATGCGATATTGCTGCCCTGGGAGCTGTGTTGAAGGTTTAAGGGACCTCTAGGATTATTCAGGGGAATTCACTTTACTTAATGAGAGCAGGCAGTTGATTGGTTAATTTCCTTGCTGAGGTAAGTGTTTGTTCACAGTAGTCCTTTGCAACGGTTGCAAGAAAACGGGGGCAGTAATATTGGTATACTCTTGTTGTTGCACAACCGTGTGTCATTATTGTGTGGGCACAGTAATTAACGAGTTGCAGTAGCCGACCGTATGTGGGCAGTGCATTTGTGTTGTTGCATGCCATTGTAGTGTGACCTATGTAACACTGGGGTTACTTTGTTTCTTTAAGTTGTGTTGAGGTCTTAAGGATTCAGTGAGTTAATTAGTAAGGGGTAATTAACTGGATAAGGGGTGCACACTTATTGTTGAGTGAGTGAGGGCTGTTATGGGAGAACAGTGTTGAGCTTGAGTGAGATACGTCTCGGGAGCAATTAATTGTCCGTGTGACAACTAATTGACCACTCTAGCTAATTATGTAATTAGCCTTCTCATCATGAATTCACGTAGTGGGAGAGGATCTGTCAGAGTCTGTCAGTATTTGTGTTAACGGAATTTGCTCGGGACTAATTACCTTTCGGGAGTATAGCAATTAGTGGCTCATGATAATTAGTGGAGTAATTAACATCTGGAGTCTTGAGGACTCAGATGACTCGGTAAAGCGAGGTCATGGAGCTAGCATAATTCGTTATATTATTCATATCCTGTCTGAGGACAGTGGATTAATTGCACTCATGTTAATTAGGGGAGTAATTAACTCCTTTCCCGTGAATTCACAGTGTTTGATGAGACCTGCTTAGGCAGTGTGGAGTGAGACGTATTTATGGATGATTAATTATCGGTCCTGGTGACAATTAATTGCTCGGAGTTACTTAGGGTAATTAACGCTCACAAGTAATTTTTGACACCGACTGTGGAGAAGCTACCAAGTTAGGGTAGGCTTAATTAACGTAACTCAATGGGGATGTAATTAGTGGTCCGTTTGACCTTAATTAAGAATTACTCACTGAATACTTGCTAGGAGTCAAGTGTGATGTAATATAAGAGTTTGAGTTATTGTTAACAGAGATGACTTGTATTGAGAGAAACAAGTGTTAATGATTAACGTAGAGTATCATCATGTTGTTGTCTAGTGTGAGACAATTGTTGTGATTACCGTAGTACTTTGTTGCTGACTGCTGCGATCAGTCAATTAACGTAATTAATCACATAATCAATGTAGTAATTGATTAAGGCAATTTCTTTTGGTTGTCGTCTGGTGACGAGAGTAGAGTAAGTTGGGGATTTGTGGAGCTGTGTCCCAGAATCCCGCCTTGCCTGACTTTGTTTACTGTTTACAGTGCAGCTTCTTGTAGGGAGTTGCAAGGAGTGTTCACACTGGGTTGTGATAGGGGAGTCACTGTTGGACTACCCGCCTAGTTACGGGGGTCACTCCTGTTTGGAAGGAGGACCCTTAAGCTTGTGATTAGAGTAAGCTGTCAGGGAAGCCGTGACACTATTGATTGCATACTTGTGTCTTCAGTGGGCATCATTGTTCAGTTAGTTCACTTGTCAGCCCGAAGTGTCAGCAGGATGGAGCCTGCTGTCACTTCTCGAGGGGCTGTTGAATACCTGTGTTGCAATTGCCACTTGATGGACAATAACGTAACCATTCGCTGTGGTGTAACTTAGTCTGTGATATTTTTTTGATTTGCAATATTGCGTCATCAGTGGGCACACCTGTGTTCAGGTTAGTTCAGTATGCAGCCTCACAGCAAGGGTTGCTATTTAGCTGTTTGTTATCGTGCCACTGGATGGACATTAACGTAACGTAAACTCGGTAATGTAGTAGTTAGTCTCTTATTATTAATAAATTGTTATGTTATAGAAAACGGTTTTTGATATCAACCCTTCAACCATCCTTTTCCACCCAATGTTTCTGCATATTACGACTAAATGTTGATGTGATCTTGATATGACGGCTGTTCTTGGGAATTCGAATTCCAATTCATAGCGCCACATCAAATATAAATATTTGATTGTGAGAACCCGTCGGTTACCCTTTATTAGTTTTAACGTCCTGTTTAACTAGGAGGAGCCAGCGGCCTATTGTGGACAAGTTTTCACCCCTAATGGTGGAGGCCTGGCGGTTTGCTCCCGCTTTTCCTTTTTCTATTGGACTCATGCTTAACTGCCGTGAGCAGCCTTTAAACTTGTAGTCCACCTCCTAAGGGAGGTAGGCGTAGAAAAAAATCTCACACTTATTTCCAACATATATGCAATGATTTTTTGGCTTTAAATGCTTATTAAAGATAGCTCCCAAATCCCTTTCGCAATGTCAACACCATCTAGCTCATATTCCGTAAATCTATCATCATTACCTTGCCTCTAAACCCAGAAAGTCTTTTGCAGCTTTTCAGAATATTGGTCATTAATTAACATGAAATTTATCATGACAAATATTTTATGGTGAGTTAGAATCAATACGATGGTAAAGATGATATAATGATGAAGGTGGTAGTCAGGTAGGGGAGATGGTTAGTGTGTTGGTGAACTCACATCTAACGTAGGATTACACAGGCAAGTCTTCAGAGAAACATCGAATCAATGTGTTTATACTAGGCGGGTCCTGTTTAAATCCTCTCCCTTACACCCATATTCACTTCCAATCAGTTCCTGAAGCCCCTTATACATTTGATCTCACTTATGCAAACTGGCACCCCCATTACAATGATTATTGGACGGAAATTTTGAATTTCGATAATTAGAGAATTTCAAAGCCTTGATATTTTATACTATCTGAGGAAGCCTGGAGATGTGCAAGTGATCTCGTGGGACCTATTTTTTAAATACGTGAAAAAAAGGGCCGAAAGTGTGATTATAATTACTCCTAAAATATTTATCCTGGAAACTCAGTGTTGAACTGGAATAAGGAATTGGTACAATATTAGCTTCCTCAGCTTGTTGGGCCCATGGAGTTTATTTTTATCTTGGGACCTGTTTTTATTTTTTTTTAGGTAACTATCGTTTAAATTTATATTATTTGTTAACCTTTCGTTTCGGTGGATGATGTGGTTTAGTGTTCATTCATGTATTATCTATGATGTCTTCATCTGGTACTCACAACACCCATGTATTATCTATGATGTCTTCATCTGGTACTCACAACACCCATGTATTATCTATGATGTCGTCATCTGGTATTCACAACACCCATGTATTATCTATGATGTCGTCATCTGGTACTCACAACACCCATGTACTATCTATGATGTCGTCATCTGGTACTCACAACACCCATGTATTATCTATGATGTCGTCATCTGGTACTCACAACACCCATGTATTATCTATGATGTCGTCATCTGGTACTCACAACACCCATGTACTATCTATCATGTCATCATCTAGTACTCACAACATACTGTGAGGCAAGTGTCTACTCTCCTCACGAATGTGAGGCACGCTACGTCTAGGACCCTTGTGAGGGTAGAACTCATGACAGACTCATATTATCTGAACTATTCAAATAAAAACTACTATAAGTGCCTCATTAATTCGAACTCTCTTAAGTAGCTTTCTCACGAGTGTTTCTTTCTAGCAGGCCATTACCTTCCCTAAGTCAACCAACACATCTATCATTTCTGCCTTCCCATCTCCCTCTTCCCTTGCCTTCCCATCTTCCCTTCCTCTTCCACACTGGTCGAGAAAATCAGTCTAAAGTTGACTAAGAAATTGGAGCACTGTGGCTTCGTTGTGGCCTCAAAGACTCCAATTACTACCAAAGACGCTCGAGTTGGCCTCAGCAGACGCAAGAAAAGTGGCCCAAGTAGGTGGAGGAGGAGAAGGAGTCGCTCTTGGGCTGGTCGATTTTTAGGAAGAGTTGTTCGAGTGCCACTCATGACACAGGAGGAGCAGCCTCTTCTTGCCCTGGTCGAGTGCTTAAGGTTGAGGTTGTTTCTGTCAATGTTACTCTTATCGTTATTGTTGGATTTCTGTCCTTACTGACGTATTATTTTATTATTATATTACATTGTAGTATTATATTAACGTCAATTATATTAAGATTTGGATTATTTCTGTTAGTATTATTGTGACTTTTTATTATTTATATTTTATAATTGTAATAAAATTTATCATAATTTAAGTCATTACAATTAATATAATTATAATATTATTATTAGCATTATTATCCATAAACGTAATTATTTTCGTAATTAATGTATGTTGCAATGCAGTACATTACTCTTGCTTGCGAAGACTAAGCTCACCCTGACCCATGCTGGAGAACAGCCTGACCACATCTGTCCTACACATCGCATTATTGGCGTAATGAGCCTCACCAGAAGAGAAGGTTCGAACCCCTCCCAGCGCCCCCATCGTGTCACTATGAACACTACACACGGCCCTCGCTATGATTACCTAACCCTGGTAATTGTCGACCTTTGATGGAAGAGGGAATATTGACTTCCCTGGCACTTAGAGTCAATTAGTTACACCTGTGACCTCGCTATTGATCTGCAGGTGTGTGAGTGTGTTCCAGAGAGTTATTATGATCTGCAGGTGTGTGAGTGTGTTCCAGAGGGTTATTATGATCTGCAGGTGTGTGGATGTGTCCCAGAGAGTTATTATGATCTGCAGGTGTGTGAGTGTGTTCCAGGGGGTTATTATGATCTGCAGGTGTGTGGGTGTGTCCCAGAGGGTTATTATGATCTGCAGGTGTGTGAATGTGTCCCAGAGGGTTATTATGATCTGCAGCTGTGTGTGAATGTGTCCCAGAGGGTTATTATGATCTTCAGGTGTGTGAATGTGTCCCAGAGATTTATTATGATCTGCAGGTGTGTGAATGTGTCCCAGAGGGTTATTATGATCTGCAGGTGTGTGAATGTGTCCCAGAGGGTTATTATGATCTGCAGGTGTGTAAATGTGTTCCAGAGGGTTATTATCATCTGCAGGTGTGTGAATGTGTCCCAGAGGGTTAATATAATCTGCAGGTGTGTGAATGTGTTCCAGAGGGATAATATGATCTGCAGGTGTGTGAATGTGTCACAGAGGGTTATTATGATCTGCCGGTGTGTGAATGTGTCCCAGAGGGTTATTATGATCTGCAGGTGTGTGAATGTGTCACAGAGGGTTATTATGATCTGCCGGTGTGTGAATGTGTCACAGAGGGTTATTATGATCTGCAGGTGTGTGAATGTGTCCCAGAGGGTTATTATGATCTGCAGGTGTGTGAATGTGTTCCAGAGGGTTATTATGATCTGCAGGTGTGTGAATGTGTCCCAGAGGGTTATTATGAACTGCATGTGTGTGAATGTGTCCCAGAGGGTTATTATGATCTGCAGGTGTGTGTGTGTCCCAGAGGGTTATTATGATCTGCAGGTGTGTGAATGTGTCCCAGAGGGTTATGATGATCTGCAGGTGTGTGAATGTGTCCCAGAGGGTTATTATGAACTGCAGGTGTGTGAATGTGTCCCAGAGGGGTTATTATCATCTGCAGGTGTGTGAATGTGTCCCAGAGGGTTATGATGAACTGCAGGTGTGTGAATGTGTCCCAGAGGGTTATTATGATCTGCAGGTGTGTGAATGTGTCCCAGAAGGATATTATGATCTGCAGGTGTGTGAATGTGTCCCAGAGGGGTTATTATGATCTGCAGGTGTGTGAATGTGTTCCAGAGGGTTATTATGATCTGCAGGTGTGTGAATGTGTTCCAGAGGGTTATTATGATCTGCAGGTGTGTGAATGTGTCCCAGAGGGTTATGATGATCTGCAGGTGTGTGAATGTGTTCCAGAAGGATATTATGATCTGCAGGTGTGTGAATGTGTCCCAGAGGGTTATTATGATCTGTAGGTGTGTGTGTCCCAGAGGGTTATTATGATCTGCAGGTGTGTGTGTCCCAGAGGGTTATTATGATCTGCAGGTGTGTGAATGTGTCCCAGAAGGATATTATGATCTGCAGGTGTGTGAATGTGTCCCAGAGGGTTATTATGATCTGCAGGTGTGTGAATGTGTCCCAGAGGGTTATTATGATCTGCAGGTGTGTAAATGTGTTCCAGAGGGTTATTATCATCTGCAGGTGTGTGAATGTGTCCCAGAGGGTTAATATAATCTGCAGGTGTGTGAATGTGTTCCAGAGGGATAATATGATCTGCAGGTGTGTGAATGTGTCACAGAGGGTTATTATGATCTGCCGGTGTGTGAATGTGTCCCAGAGGGTTATTATGATCTGCAGGTGTGTGAATGTGTCACAGAGGGTTATTATGATCTGCCGGTGTGTGAATGTGTCACAGAGGGTTATTATGATCTGCAGGTGTGTGAATGTGTCCCAGAGGGTTATTATGATCTGCAGGTGTGTGAATGTGTTCCAGAGGGTTATTATGATCTGCAGGTGTGTGAATGTGTCCCAGAGGATTATTATGAACTGCATGTATGTGAATGTGTCCCAGAGGGTTATTATGATCTGCAGGTGTGTGTGTGTCCCAGAGGGTTATTATGATCTGCAGGTGTGTGAATGTGTCCCAGAGGGTTATGATGATCTGCAGGTGTGTGAATGTGTCCCAGAGGGTTATTATGAACTGCAGGTGTGTGAATGTGTCCCAGAGGGGTTATTATCATCTGCAGGTGTGTGAATGTGTCCCAGAGGGTTATGATGAACTGCAGGTGTGTGAATGTGTCCCAGAGGGTTATTATGATCTGCAGGTGTGTGAATGTGTCCCAGAAGGATATTATGATCTGCAGGTGTGTGAATGTGTCCCAGAGGGGTTATTATGATCTGCAGGTGTGTGAATGTGTTCCAGAGGGTTATTATGATCTGCAGGTGTGTGAATGTGTTCCAGAGGGTTATTATGATCTGCAGGTGTGTGAATGTGTCCCAGAGGGTTATGATGATCTGCAGGTGTGTGAATGTGTTCCAGAAGGATATTATGATCTGCAGGTGTGTGAATGTGTCCCAGAGGGTTATTATGATCTGTAGGTGTGTGTGTCCCAGAGGGTTATTATGATCTGCAGGTGTGTGTGTCCCAGAGGGTTATTATGATCTGCAGGTGTGTGGATGTGTCCCAGAGGGTTATTATGATCTGCAGGTGTGTGAATGTGTCCCCGAGGGTTATTATGATCTGCAGGTGTGTGAAGGTGTCCCAGAGGGTTATTATGACCTGCAGGTGTGTGATTGTGTCCCCGAGGGTTATTATGATCTGCAGGTGTGTGAAGGTGTCCCAGAGGGTTATTATGACCTGCAGGTGTGTGAATGTGTCCCCGAGGGATATTATGCGTCTGGCCTAACTTCCCACATGGTGCCTTGTGTTAGTGATCTTCTCTGGTCAGGTGATATACGTTATATTTGGTCTTCAGAGAGAACTTGAGTGATGATAATATAAGGAATTACTTTCATGGAGAATACAATTATTGTTAACCATGACAGAAGTATTAATATTCGGTGGGGTTGTAATTTATGTGTACCGCTTGTAGAGGTTGTAGCAGTAGTTCTTGTAGATTTCAACTAATTTTGTCTGGGACAGGTAGCCTGCGTATGTATATACGTTAGGCTTGTATCGCAACCTGTCCTCTCGGAAACACATCGTATTTTGAAGTAAAAATCCCTCAACGTCGAATTTAAGATGTACTCCAGTCAAGCTGCTCGCAAAATTGCTTTGGGGGCGCAAAGTTGGCCTGTTTATATAATGGGGCATTTGTACGTCCTCGGCTAGGTTAGGTTCGGGCCATTTAGTACATCACTTTAGTGACGCTGGGAACACTCGAGAGAACGGGGTGCCCCACATGGTCGAATTACTGACCTGACACAGGAAGTAACTCTACAACAGTTGACCATGTCCCGGCTAACTGTTTCTACTAGGTGAACAGGTGCATTAGTTGCTATGAAACGGGCCCAAATATTTCTGTCTTACCAGAGATTCGAACCTTGGAAACCCGATATTGAAATGAGAACGAACTCAACAGTACTACGGATACCGTACTAGTTAAAGCAAACGCAGCAGCACTAACATTAGTTGTGACATTGAATACAGTAGTAGATGAAGTAGAAGTACTCGCTGGAAGAGTACTGTGAATATTAGCAGCAGAGTAGTAGATGAAACCCGCCAACCACACGACGAAACTACGACGTTATTACAACGTTTGAACAAGGTTTAACACTTAACAAGTTGTAACAACCGATATAGCAAGTTGTAAGAACGTCCTAATACGTCAAAAAAAGATGTAACAACTTCATTATGTAAGATGTAACAACTTCATTACAATTTGCAACCCGGGGATTATTGGAACCGTTACGTTGTGTGTTTGCAGGAAATAGTACTATGAATATTAGCAGAGTACTAGTAGAGTTAGTACTACTAAAGCAAGTACTTGTACTGGCATTAGTAGCAATAACAAGGAGCAGTTTCAGTACTTAGAGAGCTGGTAGCAATAGTAACAGCAGGAATTGTCGTAGAAGGAATATTATGAGCACAATTGGTAAGGTCATTGACTCAAAGGTCTGATTTTTAGAGGAGAAATGTGTCTGTTTGCCAACGGTACAAGTCTTACCTTATACATTTGTTAGTGAGAGAGGTCTATAGTCGCTAAGTATGGGAAATATATTTTGTTAACTTTGTATGATATCAGACATGAAAAATTTAAATCTGAAAAAAAACAAGTTCAAATTACAACAATAATAATCAAGCCAAAAAAATTACTGAACTAATGATTTTAATAACAAGAAATTTATCTGCCTTGCAAGCGCTTACGAGAAGCAGCACTAAACCCATTGCAAACGCTGCACATTTGCCGAGGTGAAACAACTTAATATTGCAGCACACTTTAAACTGGCGTCTACCGCGACAATGCAGCGATTACCATCCAGTGTGTGATGCAAGAGTCCATGAAGAAAACTGTTTCGAAATTTCTGTTCCACGATGCTCAAATTTCGTCCGTCTTAGCATAGACGGGCGAAAAACACTTGTTAGACCAATAGGTAAACAATAGCAATATACTACTGTTTTAGCATATTAATTTGTTTGATAAATGATACAAAAGCATGGTAAATACAATTGAATTCGTCATGTCTACTGGTCTGCAAGGTTGGTCTTTTCACGAAATTTTTAACCACTATCGACTCTTCATCTTTCAATATTTTTTTTAATCCCTTTTTCCATCCAGTCTATTAATCCTATTTCTCACAAATCAATCCCCTCACTTTCTTCCCCGAGTCGTGGTGTAATGTGTTACTTTTATGGGTGTTGTAGGCTTGGCACTGATTACTTCAGGGAATAAGGATGCTCCGTTAATACTCACTTCCTGAAGACATATTGTCCCATCCAGCTATACACACACACACACACACACACACACACACACACACACACACACACACACACACACACACACACACACACAGACACACACACACACACCTACCAAATTCTCAGGGAAATTTACTAGGTGGACAAAGACAAACTCTTTAGCACAGGTGGAACACGAATAAGGGGACACAGGTGGAAACTAAGTACCCAGATGAGCCACAGAGACATTAGAAAGATCTTTTTCAGTGTCAGAGTAGTTAGTAAATGGAATGCATTAGGCAGAGATGTGGTAGAGGTTGACTCCATGCACAGTTTCAAATGTAGATATGATAGAGCTCAGTAGGCTCAGGAATCTGTACACAAGTTGATTGACAATTGAGAGGCGGGACAAAGAGCCAAAGCACAACCCCTTGCAATGACTAATATGTGAGTACATATACGTGAGTACACACACACGCACACGCACACATGAGAAACCCATGGTTTAATCAGATATGTAGGCAAGCTAAGCAGCAAAGTAAAAGGACGTGGAGAAAACTATAGAAATAACATGACACTTGAGAGCAGAGAAAGATACCAGAGTGCCAGGAAGGAATACGTCAGGATGAGAAGAGAGGCAGAAGGGCAATACGAAAATGACATCGCAAGCAAGGCAAAGACTCAACCTAAATTGCGGCACAGCCACATCAGGAGATGAACAACAGTGAAGAAACAGGTAATGAAACAGAGGATAGGGGCAGACAGATTCACTACAAACAACAAGGAAGTGTGTGAGGAACTGAATAAAAATTCCAGGAAGGCTTAACATTAGAGCAAGGAGAAGTTCCAGAGATAAAAGAGGGAATAGCTAACCAGGCACCACTAAAAGAGTTTGGTATTAACAGGAGGAATGTAAGGAAGCTCTTGCTAGAGTTGGATGTGACAAAGGCTATAAGCCGAGATGAAATCTCCCCTTAAATCCTAAAGGAACAAGCATAAGCACTGAGCCTGCCACTCTTCATAGTTTATAACAAATCACTGGCAACAGGGGGAACTGCCAAATATTTGGAAAGCAGCTAATGTAGTCCCTATATACAAGAAGGGGGGTAGACAGGAGGCACTGAACTACAGGCCAGTGTCCCTAACTTGCACACCATGCAAGCTGATGGAGAAGATCGTGCAAAAAAAGCTAGTGGAACATCTGGAGCGAAAGAACTTTGTAACACAACATCAACATGGGTTCAGGGATGGTAGGTCCTGCCTCACAGGATTAATTGAGTTCTACGTCTCTGACCGTAACAATAGAACCAGTGAAGAACAGGGTCCCATTGGCACAATCAGAGAACACTGTATAAAGATCAGAAGTCCACGGTTGTTCAACATCCTCCCAGCGAGCATAAGAAATATTGCCGGAACAACCGTGAACATCTGTAAGAGAAAACTAGATAGTTTTCTTCAATGAATGCCGGACCAATCTAGCTCTCATGTGGGCTTGCAGGCCGCTCCAAGCAAGAGCCTGGAGGACCAACCTCTTTCAAGTCAAGTCTGGACTCGGGTCGGGCTTGAGGAGCAGAAGAACTCCCAGAACCCCATTAAGCATGTATGAAGCAAGCAGGCAAAAAAAATCAGGCAAGAAAGAGAGGGGTGGGCAGACTGCATATTTTTGGATTGCCAGCAAGCCTTTGACATAGTAACACACACGAGGCTAGTGCAAAAGCTGGAGATGCAGGCAGGAGTGAAAAGGAAGGTACTCCGTTAGATAAGGGAATACCTAAACAACAGACAACAGTGAGAGGTGACGTCTCAGCTTTGCGAGGCGGCACCAGTGGAGTCCCGCAGGGCTCAGGCCTCAGACCTATAGCGGTTTCTGATATATGTAAATGATCTCCCAGAGGGTATAGAATCGTTCCTCTCATTATTTGCTGATGATGTAAAAATTATGAGAAGGATTAAGACAGAGGAAGATAGTATGAGGCTACAAAATAACCTAGACAAACTGAATGAATGGTCCAACAAATGCCTACTAAAGTTCAACCCGAGTAAATGTAAGGTAATGAAACTAGGCGGTGGAAACAGGCCAGACACAGGATACCGAATAGGAGATGAAGTACTTCATGAAACTGACAGAGAGAAAAGTTCTAGGAGTTGATATCCCACCGAACCTATCTCCTAAAGCCAACATAAAAAGAATAACGTCTGAGGCGAAAGCGAGGCTGGCTAACATTAGAACTTGCCTTCAGGGACCTGTGTAAGGAACCATTCATCCAGAAGTGTCATCTATAGTACTGCCGTCGCACACGACTTCACTGCTATTGCTACTTCCAGGGTGTTCTTCATCGTGGAACACTCCGGCCCAAGAGCCTAACCGGTGAAGTGGACGGCAGAGCGACGGTCTCGCTTCATGCAGGTTGACGTTCAATCTCGGACCGTCGAAGTGGTAGGGCACCATTCCTTTCACCCATCCCATCCCAAATACTTATGCTGACCCATTCCAGGTGCTATATAGTCGTAATGCCTTGACGCTTTCTCCTGATGATTCCCTTCCCCTCCTCTCCTCGTGTGACATTCCTGCACTTTCCCTTCCATCTCTCTACCGTCCCTCTCTTTTTCTCCTCCCACCCCCGAAAACTATATTCATCACGCGTAAAAATTTCGACACAATCAAGAATACCAAATAAAGTCGAATCCTGTACCTCTCGCTCCGAAATTTTGTCACAGTCTACCACGCTGCGTTTGTCATCTAATCTAACTTCTTGACTGAATACCTGGGAGTCTCCTGCCGCCTCGCGCACTCTCTGTTTGGACGAGGATTATAATACTTGTCTATCAGTTTAACTTTGTATATTTTTGTGCATCTCTGATCTCATTTTCCTTTGAATTGTTTCGTCCAATAGTTTTTTTCTTTTTCATGCAAAAATAATAATATTAGGGACAAAATTCTGTACATTTAAATATTTATCTAATAGTATTTTGTGGGAGGCCTGGTCGACGACCGGGCCGCGGGGACGCTAAGCCCCGGAAGCACCTCAAGGTAACCACCTCAAGGTAGGTCCAAGCGGTTGTTTAATGCAAAGACTCAAGCTCTTTTGAACATTTGTATTAGCTGCTATGGACAGATTTGTTTCCTCAACTCTGAAACCTCGTGATCAATCCACTCACCGCCTGACCCTCATTACTGTGACTCGCCTACGTTTAAAGCTTCCACACTGTTCATTCGCAAATTAAACGTATCATCTCTGTTTACCGTATAGCAGCCCTCGTGTATGTGTCTCGTGTTTACTCTGACTCTTCATTCTTATTCCGTTCTCGCCTGAGTGTGTTTACTAGTTGTGTTTTTGCGGGGGTTGAGCTTTGCTCTTTCGGCCCGCCTCTCAACTGTTTACTAACTACTTTTTTTTTCCCACACCACACACACACACACACACCAGGAGGCAGCCCGTGACAGATGACTAACTCCCAGGTACCTATTTACTGCTAGGTAACAGGGGCACTTAGGGTGAAAGAAACTTTGCCCATTTGTTTCTGCCTCGTGCGGGAATCGAACCCGCACCACAGAATTACGAGTCCTGCGCGCTATCCACCAGGCTACGAGGCCCCCTCGCTATCCACCAGGCTACGAGGCCCCCTGTGTGTCTTCGTACTTCATCTCTGTCAACTCTAGGAACAAGCCTTCAGTTCTTTTTAATGGAGTCTCTATGTGTTTGTTCTGTAAACTTAAACTCAGGTCATACGCATTTAATCAATCCCTTGAGCATGTGTGTGTATGTGTTTTGTATCGATACACACATTTCCATTTGTGTATCGTGTATCTATTGGTGACGTGTTCTGCTTTGTGTCTACTCCCATGTCTTCATTTCATCGTCACTGGTACGTTCCTCCTTTTCATGGGTTGTTCGTTCTGCCTCCAAAGATCTTTTTATATGGCCTTGTTTTTGTTATGAATTTAGTCTAGAAGTTATTTCTCAAACCACACCTGAAGTAAACATTTTTCTTGTTCTTTGCAGCCCTTGTTTGTCTTATCGTGGAATATATAAAAAAAGAAACAAATTTAACTATCACCGGCGAGTTCACCTTCCTCAACATGGGTCAGTCCATCACCGTATCATCACGATGTCCTTATATACTCCCCACGTCTCCTCTCCAGAAACACACTGGCAGAGGTTTTCAGCAACACGCTGACAGGGCTCACAAAATCACTTCCAGGGATCTCTGAGACCCTGGGAGATGTCTCTAGCAACACGCTAGCAGCAGACGGCTACTACTATCGTCTAGTAACTCCTCTTGGTCGAATCCCGTGTACGTTGGTCCACACAACACTGCCTAACTACAACAGCCTAGACACTGCTTACTACCGATGGCGGTCATTTATCCTCGCAGGAAACAACTCAGCAGTTATGGACTGCCCGAGGTGATATGATTTCCACAGCACAATAGACTCTTTAAGTCACCTCTGTGGACCTTAAATTCAATAGTCAGGCAGAAAACATATAATTGAGAATAATTTACATGATGTCATCAGTCATACCGAATCTAAATCTTCGCTCCAAGCATTGTTATCCAGTCAACACCGAGATAATATACAAATCTTCACAGAAATCCAACATATAGGAAAAGAAGCCCATAATTTAGGGCTGTCAATCACCCTAAATTGGATACCAAGTCACATTGGCATAGATGGTAATGAAAAGGCTGACTCACTAGCAAAAACTGTCGCTGCTCTACCTGTTGTACAGGTTCAAATACCTCCAAGTTTTTCACAGATTATGGAGCAAATCAAGAAGAAAATACTCTCAACTATCAAAAGCCGCCACAGATTCAAAATAGCGGAAGGAAGATCCACTGCGATATGGTACGAACAAACCACTGGGTACTACTCTTTTAAGCCTGGCAAAAAGATATCCAGAGACATTGCAATAGCCGTACGCAGACTCAGTTTTGGTTACAATTGCTGCTGGGAGGTAGTAAACTCAATAGATAAGGAGTGTCCTATCTGTGAAACTGAAGCAGAGGCACCACTGTTGCACTACTTACTGGAATGTGAAGCTACTGAAGCCCTGTGCATCAAACTCAGCATTAATCCAACGACAGCAGCTGCATTAGATGCACATTCCACAGCTACTACAATGATTAGAAAAGCCATTAAAGAATGGGACTCATAAGTTAACATTCTGCACCTACATCCGCCACCAAGATCATGTTATTAAAACACGACTAAAACAGAAGTGAAAAAGAAACAGGGAAAAAAAGGAGGAAACCCCACCTCCATTTAAAACTTTGACCCAAATATCAGAGTAACAAGGTTATCGCAAATAACCAAACTCAATTACGAGCTCACCATAGCCTGTGCTACATGGACATTTCATTCTGAGTAGCTAAATCTAAAACAACAATAACAACAAAAAATATACAAAGAGAACATAGGCTGCCAACCTTTCACCAGGGAACTGAAATTGTAATAGTATGCATAATCTAGATGATATCTTTACGTCACTCACCAGAGGTCGTCATAATCGACCTCACCTCCTAACTGAAGTATGAAACACGAGCCTTTCACAGACGTCACACCTCTGCCAACAGATGGCGTTGTCTTCGTCTCATTTAATGCCTTGGAGTTGGAGTGCAGGTCCGTAGATGGCGTCGTTGCTATCGCCACATCGCACTCCAGAAAAAGTGGTCATACCGTAACAGTCCTAGACCCTCCCTAAGTCGTATAAAGCAAGCGAGATGATGATTGATTGATAACGATCAAGCCACCCAAGAGGTGGCACAGGCATGAATAACACATAAGTGGTAGATGTTTTGGAGTGAATGTGATCTTTGGACATGAGCAAGCGAGTTGTTGTAGTTTTAGATTCAGCTTCTTGGAACAAAAAGTTTGAAGTAGCACGGGGTAAGGTGAGCCCGTAGTGGTATTACCTGGTACAGGAGCAGGGCTGTAACTCTGGAGGAGCAAGCGATAAAGACAAGAAGTAAGACACGACACTAAGGTAACATAAGAATAACTGTGACATCCAAAGTTCTTCGATCACCCCGTTTTAACATTGGTTATATAAATTCTCTCTCTAACCAGAAGTCTATAAACCTATGCACCTTAGCTGGCCTCTTGGCTCAGATGCCCCCGATGCATATACTTTTATTAGAGGTGCATCATTATCACACTGTCATTGATAACGTCCAATCATTAAGTGAGAGGACAGAGTACACCGACCAGCATGGCTGCCGTGATACTTCACTCGGGTCCAGATGGATCATATCCCCATAACCGTTCCTATTATAGATCGCATGTTAATTGCCGTTCTCGTAATTTCAATCCAATTAAAACTTAAATAATGAATTTGTTTACAATAAAAAGAAACCATAAAATACTTGTCTGCTTGTTTTTCCATGATTATGAGTTTTGAAAACGTTTTTTGAAAATATGTTTTCAAAGGAAACTGTCTCTGTTAGTCTGTCTCTGTCTCTCTCTCTCTCTCTGTTACGGCCCTATTGGAATGCAACCGGGTTCTTTTCTGATGGTAATAGTTGTTTGGGAATCCAGCCCCAAGTTAGTAGAGGCTTTCAAGGGTGTGTTCCATAACGCAAGTTAAAACAACGGGGGAGGTACATAAATACACAAGTATTCTAATTTATATGTATATATATATATATATATATATATATATATATATATATATATATATATATATATATATATATATATTATATATATATAATATATATATATATATATATATATATATATATATATATATATATATATATATATATATATATATATATATATATATATATATATATATATTTATATTCCCACCACCATATGTAAAAAGTCACACACGGGAATTATTACTACACAATTATATACAGCTTCGTCTTCCTCCGAAGATACTGGACATTCGGAGACACTCACTCTGGGTAGCCTTTCCTGGTCTCCTCTGCCGTGGCCCAGAAACCACGATGAATCCACACTGGCCACAGGCCAGCCAAATCACAATCCCACTGGGTGCCTCGTCGTGATGGCCTACAACCACAGTCCAGCCTGTAGCTGGCAGGTACTAGTCGATTTCACTGTCAGGCCACTCCACGACTAATACTAGGGTTGCGAGCCCTAGGCAGGAGCCTCGTGTGACTCGCTGGTCACCCTTCTCGGTCGGCACCTCAGTGGGTGGTCTCTTCCACCAGCCAGCCCAGGATATGGCGAATCCCGTTACTGCCACTCCTCAGGCAGGCAATCACACACTCAGCAGAGTTCGTCCGGGGGGTGGCTCACAGCTTCTACAATGCAGACTGGTGAAGAGAACTTGGCTGCCTTGGGTAGACTGATTCCACGTACCTCCCAACCATCCTAGGTTGTCCATCTGTATTCACACCTTCCCGACCGCTGTATCTGCAAAATATTCCCTCAGAGCCTCCTGGCTCAATCCAATGATTACATGACACCCCCTCTGCTCCTTACTCTCTCCCCATATATAGCCTGAGCGCAGCTGCAAAGCCATTGCAGCTGGCCCTTATCCCTGCTTTGATGTCAGGGGATGAATTTCGCCTATAATGTCACGTTGGCTTCACTTCCTCCCCCCTTTTTTTCTAGAGTTAAACTGAGTTTAGCGTCATAGCTTCCCTTCTACTCTACCTGAAGCGCTGTGACATGATCCCGGGGGACCTTCTCAAGCCTAACACTCAGTAATGGTGCCAATGAGGTAATATGCAGTATATACATACAAATACATTATCACAATAAATACCTCATTAAAATATTTTCCAACTTATGTCACTAAAGCATCATACTGCCACTGGTTCGCCTCTAGCGAGATTTCTGTAACAAATAAAAAGTTTAATGAAAATACGGAAGTTTTATAAGTCTTGCTAGATGAGTCCCCTTGGCTCGCCTACTGTAGCCACCAACTTCTGCAATTATCCACATTGCATCTTATCCATAAGACTTACCCACTCCGACACCGCATCACCTCTGGTCATCCCAACCACTGATGACCTCATTATAACACCACACCTTCCCCACAACCACTTCCTGCGTCCTAACGCACCGACCTCGCTACGCCGATACTCACCTTACCGATCACTACCTGGCGCCCCTGCACCACCATATACTCCACAACACCACACTCCATACCAGGCGTCCAAACGCCACTACACTACACCACCCAACGGCGTCCCCAACACCATCAACACAGCACCTTGCGTCCCCAACGTCATCAACAAAAAACCCGGCGTCCCCAACGCCATCAACACAGCACCCGACGTCCCCAACGCCATCAACACAACACACGGCGTCCCCAACGCCATCAACACAACACAAAGAGTCCCATACGCCATCAACACAACACTCGGCGTCCCCAACGCCATCAACCCAACACACACTGTCCCTTTTCTCTGGTAATCCGTTAATTACCAGACCCACAGTCGTCAGGCATAATTTCTTTTGTATTGGCCACCCGCCGCACACTACCACCTGCGTTAACACACTTCAACGCTAATGTCTACAATACACCCGGCGTTACAACAACCAATAACGCTACACACATGCTACACCTTGGCGCTACAATGCCAACAATGTCATGCACTATACTACATCCATAATATCAACAGTCAAAACATGCACATTTCATTACAGTATATACTATGCATTACGCTGGCGTTTAAAAAGCCAGGACACGTGCATTACACTACACAAGATGAACAACCGCCAATACACAACCATGCACTACACCCGGTATTTAAACGCCAATACACAATGCGTCGCCACCTCCCGACGCCACACACCCCCACCAACGGGACACGCTCCCAGTGTCCCATGGTAACACCCTCCATAATGCACCCACTAAAAATCTCCATGGACTTCTCCAGGATACACTAGACGGCGAACCCCAGACGTCAAATTACTCGTCGCTCGCTATGCCAAGGCGTCCATAATTCACTGCACCTTTTTTCTGTATCTACGTCTGACAACGCCGGAAATCGCTCAAATCTTTTCGTAATATTTAATTATCTTTAAAATATTAGGTTTACACTTTACGTGAAATTTAAATTACGCAGTTTTCACGCTTGATTTGTCCATAGCAACGTTTTCTCACTATTACCACCATACCGACGATATAAAACAAGCTCCAAGGTGCGGCTCGCTTGGCCCACCCATCGCTTGGCCCGCACCTGGCCGCACATGGCCCACGCTGGCCCACATTCAACCGCGCTAGTTTCCCTCGCCACTCTGTATAATCCGCACTACGAACACTGTATAATCCGCACTACGAACACTGTATAATCCGCACTACGAACACTGTATAATCCGCACTACGAACACTGTATAATCCGCACTACGAACACTGTATAATCCGCACTACGAACACTGCACTTGTTTTGGATCCCGATGATTCAGTGATCCAGACTTGCCTCATAGCCATCTCTCGTTGCGGGAATCTGGAAAGAAATAAACCCCACATGTGCCCCACAATGGCTTAGTCCCTTTAATTAACTAAATCCTCTGACCAGTCTTACCTGATCTTTCTTTCCTCCGTCTAGTAACCACCGTTCTCAATACAACCCAACACGTCTACCAATTCCCTAACATTCCCTCACCAACTAAACCAACAACACACTTCCTTAATCTTTCATAGTGTTCCAAAACCTGTTTGCGCTGTCATCAAATTTGTCATGACGCTGAACCCCGGTTCATTCTGAACACAGCGATTACACAATACCAAACACCTTGGTCAGCAACGTTACTTCCACCGTGTACTTCTACACACACCAGACCCTTGAGGCGTACCACTAGGTCAATACAGGAACACATTGAGGGAACATATGGAAAGTATATAAAGGCCGTCGGGTTTTTTCATTTAATTAGAAAGAATAGACTCTGACAAATAATAACATACAGTACATAATAATAACATACAGTACTCTATTTAGTTAAATAAACTTCCAATACCCATAAACCACTTCACCTCTGCGGTCACCACTTGCACTCGTAACTTCCGCCTAAGTCCCTAATACTGAATGATTACTACAACGCTTCACACCCGTTTAGTCTTACAGTCAATACTCACATACTGCAGACTTATCTTGGTCACTAAGATCACATCTGGCTCCCACATAGCTGTCTGCTACACTTCGTTGCTGCCACAGACGGAGATCCAGAGGACTTGCCCGTCCAACTCCCAAAACCAGACTGTCTTCAGCCAGCCATGGCCTCAAACATTTCACCACGCCTCTCAAGGAAGGTATAATCCGATTAACCTTATCCCTAGAAGCGGTAACCTTGTTCCTAGAAGCCTGAGTCCTCTTTCCAGGAATTATTAGTTTGGCTAAGCAGCTGCGGTCTTAATCCCTTGACCTTTCTTGAATGTGTGACAATAGTCTGTAAACTTAGCATGTACTTCCAATCCTCATTCATTAAGTGTTGTAGTAATGATCCTCTAGCTAATAATCCCTACTAACTTGTGGATTACAACACTTTTCGTAATTCGTATTACATTTTCAAAGACTTAATTTACACACAAATTCTTCGTACTTATACTGTATTGGATGAGGAGATATGATAAAAAAAGATTTTGGGTGTGAAGACAAACACAAGACAGAACAGGAAACAATGGGAATCAATTGGACAAGTGAACATATGAATGGAAGTAACTGCAAAAGGCCTATTGGCCCATACTTCCTCTTGCTGCTTCCATATTGGTTCGGGGTCTTGAAGTCGGTAGAATATAGTTGTGCATTAATTGGCACTTGATTGCTGGGTTGGTGTTGACTTTTTGATGTGTAGTGCCTCACTGATGTCAAGCCGCCTGCTATCGCTGTACCTATCGATGATTTCTGTGTTGTTTGTTAAGATTTCTCTGGTGATGGTCTGGTTGTCAGAGGAGATTATGTGCTCCTTGATGGCTCCCTGTTGCTTATGCATTGTTAGTCGCCTGGAAAGAGACGTCGTTGTCTTGCCTATATACTGAGTTTTTTGCGACTTACAGTCCCCCAAGTGAGCATTTAAAGGCATAGACCACGTTGGTCTCCTTCAAAGCGTTCTACTTGGTGTCTGGGGAGTTTTTCATAAGTAGATTGGCCGTTTTTTTGGTTTTATAATAAATTATCAATTGTATTTTCTGATTTTTGTCTGTAGGGATGACGTTCCTATCAACTATATCTTTCAGGACCCTTTCCTCCATTTTATGAGGCGTCGAAAAGAAGTTCCTGTAAAATAGTCTAATTGGGGGTACAAGTGTTGTGTTGGTTGACTCTTCAGAAGTTGCATGGCGTTTTACCTTTCTTTTTAAGATGACATCATAAAATCTTGGCATTCACAGTTTCGATCAATTTTGCAAGGTGTCTTTGGTGGTGACACCAAAGACACCTTGCAAGGAGAACTTATTGCAGAAGGAGGAAAGATTCGAGGCAACTACAAAAGCACACTATTGTCCCCCGAGCTCAAAGCGGCAGCTAAGAGCCTTCGTGAGAAAACAAGGAGATAGTCGTCAGGAGAGGTGCCAAGTCGCCAATATACATCATTCTTAAAAAAGACGAATATCTGGCGAAAATGAACCTCATACTCTCAGACCAAACTAAATTCTAAAGGATAACGAAGGACACTGCATCCGAATTGAAAACAAAGGTAAACAGATTGATCGAAACTGTGAACGCCAAGAAATCCGGACTCCACCTGCTAAAGATTATTGGGGAATACAAACCTGGGTATGCGTATGGAAATGTCAAGACACACACGCCTGGAAACCCACTTTGGCTAATCATCAACCAGATACCCACACCCACGTACAGACTGGCGAAGTGACTCAACGGCTTGATGACTCCCCATGTTCCTTGCGCTTTCAGCCTGAAGTCTCCAAAGGAATTTGTTGACTTACTGTGGGGAACACGGGCCACAGGAATAAGAGCCTCGTTGGATATAGAATCACTGTTTACCAACGTACCTGGGGATGAAACAATCGGGATGATAGCGGGCAGAGTGTATCGTGATCTGGCTTGTACTACTCTTGACATACCAGAAAACATTCTAAGGAAACTACTCCAAGCTTGTACTAAAGAGGCACCCTTCTTGAGCCCTCATGGGCACATGTATAAGCAAGTAGATGGGATCACCATGGGTTCTCCCCTAGGTGTCCTGTTTGTGAACTTCTACATGGGTATCATCGAACATAAGGTCTTAGTTGACCTGAACTTGAAACCTGCCATGTACTGCAGGTATTTTGATGACATTTTTACACATGTACCTGATGTCAGACGTCTGCAAGAGCTGAAGGAGGCATTCGAGCCGAATTCTGTGTTGAGTTTCATTTACGAGATGGAGAAGGATGGGAAGCTGCCCTTTCTAGATGTAACAGTAACAGTCAGTGGAGGTTTCCACACTGCAGTCTACACTAAGGAAACAAACATAGGAATGTGCCTCAATGCCAGCAGTGACTGTCCAGACAGGTACAAGAGGAGAGTTGTCAATGCTTACGTTACGCTTATGTCGACTGCGCTCTCAGCTACAGCTCAGGATGGAAGCAAGTCAATGAAGAGCTCTGTTGGGTAAGGCAGGTTCTAGTCAACAACGGCTTCTTCAATAATTTCGTTGATGACATCATAAAAAGAAAGGTGAAATGCCATGCAACCTCTGAAGAGTCAAATAACACAACACCTGTACCCCCTTATTAGACTATTTTACAGGAACTTCTTTCCGACAGCTCATAAAACGGAGGAAAGTGTCCTGAAAGATATTGTTAATAGGATCGTTATCCCTACAGACAAAAATCAGACGATACAATTAACGATTTACTATAAAACCAAAAAAACGGCCAACCTACTCATGAAAAACTCTCCAGATACAGAGCAGAACGCCTTAAAGGAGACCAACGCCGTCTATGCCTTCAAATGCCCACTAGGGGACTGTAAGCACCAAAAAACTCAGTATATAGGCAACACAACAACGTCTCTTTCCAGGCGATTAACAATGCATAAGCAACAGGGGCTCCATTGAGGAACATATAATCTCTTCCCACAACCAGACCATCACCAGAGAAGTCTTAACAGACAACACAGAAATCATCGATAGATACAGCGATAGCAGGCGGCTCGACATCTGCGAGGCACTAAACATCAAAAAGTCAATACCAGCAATCAACAGCCAATTAATGCACAACTATATTCTACCCACTTCAAGACTCCGTTCCAATATAGAAGCATCAAGAGGAACTTTGGGCTAATAGGTCCTTTGCAGTTACTTCCATTCGTATGCTCATTCTTATATACATACACATACACACACACACATATATATATATGTTTTACGTTCGTCAACATAGACTCTATAGCACATGGACAGATGTTGCTAGTCTGGCACTATCATATCAACATATTAACTCCACATATTTACTTATTTTACCCAACGCACCTAGCCTTCTAATTGTCATTAATCTCGCTCACCACAATATACATTAGTGCATTTAATTAAATACACTTCTTTCTTGCCTTACTGATGGCCGTGCCTTTCTCGTCTCTTCACAATCTCGTCACAATCGACTTGATAATGGTCCAGGACAGAACGAAACGTCGTCTTATTTTCATCTTCTATTGTTCTATTGTGTGGTTTGGTCAACATTCTGCACCCACGTTATCGTGACTCATCATCTGTATATATATACATATATATATATATATATTTATATATATATATATATATATATATATATATATATATATATATATATATATATATATATATATATATTGGTGTATACTGGCAGCAGGTTTTCTTTCAAACATGTTTCATTGAATATGACCGCATATTCTGTATTTATTATTTTCTGGTTTAGGGCTTCTATCCCTCTAACTATTTTCTTAGCATCAGGGCTTAATTGAAATAGGAGTTCTCCAAAACTCATTTTCGTACTTTTAAGGTGAAGAAAAGAAGTGATTTACTATAGAGTGTATTACACTTATTGGTATAATTTGCACGACGTTTCGAACCTCCATGGTTCATTCTCAAGTGAACAGATCTTACAATACTAGTTGATTTTATACCCGCATTAGGTCAGGTGATAATACAATGAAGGTGAAAACATGGGGGGATACATAAGGGATAAATGTGAGGTGAAACATAGAGGCTGCAGAAGGCTTATTGGCCCATACGAGGCATCTCCTATCTAAACACAAAGATTAATCCAGTGTAATTGGCCTATTATGTTGGACATTGTCTTCTGTGTTGGCATCGATATGTTCTTGTCTTGTCCTTACTCTCATGGTGGGTAGAGTAAATAGTTCCGTGATTTGGGTGTTCATGGTAGGTCGCTCTATTCTTATGTGAATTGCCTCAAGAATTTGTAATCTTCTTGAATCTTGGGTTTTGTCTATTATGCAAGTATTCTTGTTCAACATTTCTCTTGTTAGAGCAATGTCATGGGCTTGTCTCATGTGATTCCTAGGGGCACCAGATTGAAGATGGCATGTCAAACGCCTCGTCAGCTTGGTCGACGTCATACCTATGTACTTACATTGAAGGTTACATCCTTCGTGGGGGCAAGTGTACATGTATACAACGCTTGACTGCTGTAGAGGGTTCTCCGTCGGCTTCGGGCTGTTTTTGATAAGGAGTTCGGAAGTCTTCTTGGTTTTGTAGAATATTATCAGGTTTATGTTTTGGTTAGGAGTAGTGCTTTTTACTCCTTTACGGATTATTTCTTTCATTATTCTTTCCTCTTTTATATGTTCACTGTGCATGGTTGATTTGTAATATAATTTTATTGGGGGTGTTGTGGTTTCTGTTCTAGGTTCTGAATTATACCAACGGTCCAAGTGTCTTCTTATAGCAGCGTTTATTTTCGCGTTGCTATATCCGTTGTTCACCAATACCTGAGTTACTCTTTCAAACTCTCTACTCACATTGCTCCATTCAGAGCAGTGGGTAAGCGCTCGACGAATATAAGCATTGAGAACACTGGCTTTGTATCTTTGGGGGCACTCTTTGTATCTTTGTTGCTTATATATATATATATATATATATATATATATATATATATATATATATATATATATATATATATATTATTAAATATGACCGAAAAAGTAAGATTAATAATTCTAACACGAATTTTCTCAATCTTTCGTACATTTCTTTTCACTGTTGGAGGTAAATCAAAAATCAATTCTCCAAAATTCATTTTTATTTCTAGTCTGACGCGACACGAGCGCGTTTCGTAAAACTTATTACATTTTCAAAGGCTTTAATTTACAAATACACAACTGAATACAACTTACGCAGTCTCCGATTTTATATCTACATTTGTGTGAGGTGGATGGGGTGAGGTGGCATTAATAGGGTATTAATTTCATCAACACAAGACAGAACAAGAGGTGGTATTAATAGGGTATTAATTTCATCAACACAAGACAGAACACGAAACAATGGGTATTGAATAGAAGTGTTTGTAGAAAGCCTATTGGTCCATATTTCTTGATGCTTCTATATTGGAGCGGAGTCTTGAGGTGGGTAGAATATAGTTGTGCAATAATTGACTGTTGATTGCTGGTGTTGACTTCTTGATGTGTAGTGCCTCGCAAACGTCAAGCCGCGTTCATCGCTGTATCTATCGATGATTTCTGTGTTGTTTACTAGGATTTCTCTGGCGATTGTTTGGTTGTGGGAAGAGATTATATGTTCCTTAATGGAGCCCTGTTGCTTATGCATCGTTAAACGCCTAGAAAGAGATGTTGTTGTCTTGCCTATATACTGTTTTTTTTGGAGCTTACAGTCCCCAAGAGGGCATTTGAAGGCATAGACGACGTTAGTCTCTTTTAAAGCGTTCTGTTTTGTGTCTGGAGAGTTTCTCATGAGTAGGCTGGCCGTTTTTCTGGTTTCATATTAAATCGTCAGTTGTATCCTCTGATTTTTGTCTGTAGGGATAACGTTTCTATTAACAATATCTTTCAGGACCCTTTCCTCCGTTTTATGAGCTGTGGAAAAGAAGTTCCTGTAAAATAGTCTAATAGGGGGTATAGGTGTTGTGTTAGTTGTCTCTTCAGAGGTTGCATGGCGTTTCACTTTCCTTCTTATGATGTCTTCGACGAAACCATTGGAGAAGCCGTTGTTGACTAGGACCTTCCTTACCCTACAGAGTTCTTCGTCGACTTGCTTCCATTCTGAGCTGTGGCTGAGAGCACGGTCGACATATGCGTTAACAACACTCCTCTTGTACCTGTCTGGGCAGTCGCTGTTGGCATTTAGGCACATTCCTATGTTCGTTTCCTTAGTGTAGACTGCAGTGTGGAAACCTCCGCTCTTTTCCATTACTGTTACATCTAGAATGGGCAGCTTCCCATCCTTTTCCATCTCGTAAGTGAAACGCAGCAAGGAACTCTGCTCAAACGCCTCCTTCAGCTCCTGCAGATGTCTGACATCAGGTACCTGTGTAAAAATGTCGTCAACATACCTGCAGTATATGGCCGGTTTCAAGTTCATGTCGACTAAGACGTTTTGCTCGATGGTACCCATGTAGAAGTTTGCAAACAGGACACCTAGAGGAGAACCCATGGCGACCCCATCTACTTGCTTATACATGTGCCCATCCGGGCTCAAGAAGGGTGCCTCTTTAGTACAAGCTTGGAGTAGTTTCCTCAGAATATTTTCTGGTATGTCAAGAGGAGTACAGGCTGGATCACGATACACTCTGTCGGCTATCATCCCGATTGTCTCGTCCACAGGTACGTTGGTAAATAGCGATTCTACGTCCAACGAGGCTCTTATCCCTGTGGCCCGTGTGCCCCGCAGTAAGTCAACAAATTCCTTTGGAGACTTCAGGCTGAAGGCGCAAGGAACATAAGGAGTCAGCAGGCCGTTGAGTCGCTTTGCCAGTCTGTACGTGGGTGTGGGTATCTGGCTAATGATTGGCCGAAGTGGGTTTCCAGGCTTGTGTGTCTTGACATTTCCATACGCATATCCAGGTTTATATTCCCCAAGGATCTTTGGCAGGTGGAGTCCGGATTTCTTGGCGTTCACAGTTTCGATCAGTTTGTTGACTTTTGCTTTTAATTCGGCTGTAGTGTCCTTCGTTACCCTTTGGAACTTAGTTTGGTCAGAGAGTATGATGTTCATTTTCACACAGAAATCATCGATAGATACAGCGATAGCAGGCGGCTTGACGTTTGCGAGGCACTACACATCAAGAAGTCAACACCAGCAATCAACAGCCAATTAATGCACAACTATATTCTACCCACCTCAAGACTCCGCTCCAATATAGAAGCATCAAGAAATATGGACCAATAGGCTTTCTACAATCACTTCTATTCAATACCCATTGTTTCGTGTTCTGTCTTGTGTTGATGAAATTAATACCCTATTAATGCCACCTCTTGTTCTGTCTTGTGTTGATGAAATATATATATATATATATATATATATATATATATATATATATATATATATATATATATATATATATATATATATATATATATATATATATATATATATATATATTTTATTATATTTTGGTAGCAGTCTTTCCTGTAGACATATATTATTCATATATGTCGACATATATTTCCTGTAGACATACGAACCCATACTCCCAGGAGCAACGCAACTGGTATATACAAGACGCCTTAATCCACTTGACCATCACGACCGGACAAAATGAGGTGATAGCCGAGGCTATTTGAACCACACCACTGCCGGCACTCGGATAGTAATCTTGGGCATAGCATTTTACCAAATCACCTCATTCTTTGGGGCACACGTGAGGAACACAAATGCAAACAAGCCTGAATGGTCCCCAGGACAATATGCAACTGAAAACTCACACCCCAGAAGTGACTCGAACCCATACTCCCAGGAGCAAATACAAGTGTACATACCAGTTGCGTTGCTCCTGGGAGTATGGGTTCGAGTCACTTCTGGGGTGTGAGTTTTCAGTTGCATATTGTCCTGGGGACCATTCAGGCTTGTTCGCATTTGTGTTCCTCACGTGTGCCCCAAAGAATGAGGTGATTTGGTAAAATGCTATGCCCGAGATTACTATCCGAGTGCCGGCGGTGGGGTGGTTCAAATAGCCTCGGCTATCACCTCATTTTGTCCGGTCGTGATGGTCAAGTGGATTAAGGCGTCTTGTACATACCAGTTGCGTTGCTCCTGGGAGTATGGGTTCGAGTCACTTCTTGGGTGTGAGTTTTCAGTTGCATATTGTCCTGGGGACCATTCAGGCTTGTTCGCATATATATATATATATATATATATATATATATATATATATATATATATATATATATATATATATTACTATATTTTGGTAGCAGTCTTTCCTGTAGACATATATTATTAAATATGACCGAAAAAGTAAGATTAATAATTCTAACACGAATTTTCTCAATCTTTCGTACATTACGCTTCACTGTTGGAGGTAAATCAAAAATCACTTCTCCAAAATTCATTTTTATTTCCAGTCTGACGCGACACAGGCGCGTTTCGTAAAACTTATTACATTTTCAAAGACTTCACAAATACACAACTGATTAGAACGTATCTCTGATTTTATATCTATATTTGAGTGAGGTGGGAAGGGTGATGTGGCATTAACACAAGACAGAACAGGAGGGGATATTAATAGGGTATTAAAAGTATCAACACAAGACAGAACAGAAACAATGGGTATTGAATAGAAGTGTTTGTAGAAAGCCTATTGGTCCATATTTCTTGATGCTTCTATATTGGAGCGGAGTCTTGAGGTGGGTAGAATATAGTTGTGCAATAATTGGCTGTTGATTGCTGGTGTTGACTTCTTGATGTGTAGTGCCTCGCAAACGTCAAGCCGCCTGCTATCGCTGTATCTATCGATGATTTCTGTGTTGTTTACTAGGATTTCTCTGGCGATGGTTTGGTTATGGGAAGAGATTATATGTTCCTTAATGGAGCCCTGTTGCTTATGCATCGTTAAACGCCTAGAAAGAGATGTTGTTGTCTTGCCTATATACTGGGTTTTTTGGAGCTTACAGTCCCCAAGTGGGCATTTGAAGGCATAGACGACATTAGCCTCTTTTAAAGCGTTCTGTTTTGTGTCTGGAGAGTTTCTCATGAGTAGGCTGGCCGTTTTTCTGGTTTTATAGTAAATCGTCAGTTGTATCCTCTGATTTTTGTCTGTAGGGATAACGTTTCTATTAACAATATCTTTCAGGACCCTTTCCTCCGTTTTATGAGCTGTGGAAAAGAAGTTCCTGTAAAATAGTCTAATAGGGGGTATAGGTGTTGTGTTAGTTGTCTCTTCAGAGGTTGCATGGCTTTTCACTTTCCTTCTTATGATGTCTTCGATGAAACCATTGGAGAAGCCGTTATTGACTAGGACCTGCCTTACCCTACAGAGTTCTTCGTCGACTTGCTTCCATTCTGAGCTGTGGCTGAGAGCACGGTCGACGTATGCGTTAACAACACTCCTCTTGTACCTGTCAGGGCAGTCGCTGTTGGCATTTAGGCACATTCCTATGTTTGTTTCCTTAGTGTAGACTGCAGTGTGGAAACCTCCGCCCTTTTCCATGACTGTTACATCTAGAAAAGGCAGCTTCCCATCCTTTTCCGTCTCGTAAGTGAAACGCAGCACGGAACTCTGCTCAAATGCCTCCTTCAGCTTCTGCAGATGTCTGACATCAGGTACCTGTGTAAAAATGTCGTCAACATACCTGCAGTATATGGCCGGTTTCAAGTTCATGTCGACTAAGACTTTTTGCTCGATGGTACCCATGTAGAAGTTTGCAAACAGTACACCTAGGGGAGAACCCATGGCGACCCCATCTACTTGCTTATACATGTGCCCATCCGGGCTCAAGAAGGGTGCCTCTTTAGTACAAGCTTGGAGTAGTTTCCTCAGAATACTTTCTGGCATGTCAAGAGGAGTACAGGCTGGATCACGATACACTCTGTCGGCTATCATTCCGATTGTCTCGTCCACAGGTACGTTGGTAAACAGCGATTGTACGTCCAACGAGGCTCTTATCCCTGTGGCCCGTGTGCCCCGCAGTAAGTCCACAAATTCCTTTGGAGACTTCAGGCTGAAGGCGCAAGGAACATAAGGAGTCAGCAGGCCGTTGAGTCGCTTTGCCAGTCTGTACGTGGGTGTGGGTATCTGGCTAATGATTGGCCGAAGTGGGTTTCCAGGCTTGTGCGTCTTGACATTTCCATACGCATATCCAGGTTTATATTCCCCAATGATCTTTGGCAGGTGGAGTCCGGATTTCTTGGCGTTTACAGTTTTGATCAGTTTGTTGACCTTTGCTTTTAATTCGGCTGTAGTGTCCTTCGTTACCCTTCTTTTCCACAGCTCATAAAACGGAGGAAAGGGTCCTGAAAGATATTGTTAATAGAAACGTTATCCCTACAGACAAAAATCAGAGGATACAACTGACGATTTACTATAAAACCAGAAAAACGGCCAGCCTACTCATGAGAAACTCTCCAGACACAAAACAGAACGCTTTAAAAGAGACTAATGTCGTCTATGCCTTCAAATGCCCACTTGGGGACTGTAAGCTCCAAAAAACCCAGTATATAGGCAAGACAACAACATCTCTTTCTAGGCGTTTAACGATGCATAAGCAACAGGGCTCCATTAAGGAACATATAATCTCTTCCCATAACCAAACCATCGCCAGAGAAATCCTAGTAAACAACACAGAAATCATCGATAGATACAGCGATAGCAGGCGGCTTGACGTTTGCGAGGCACTACACATCAAGAAGTCAACACCAGCAATCAACAGCCAATTATTGCACAACTATATTCTACCCACCTCAAGACTCCGCTCCAATATAGAAGCATCAAGAAATATGGACCAATAGGCTTTCTACAAACACTTCTATTCAATACCCATTGTTTCTGTTCTGTCTTGTGTTGATACTTTTAATACCCTATTAATATCCCCTCCTGTTCTGTCTTGTGTTAATGCCACATCACCCTTCCCACCTCACTCAAATATAGATATAAAATCAGAGATACGTTCTAATCAGTTGTGTATTTGTGAAGTCTTTGAAAATGTAATAAGTTTTACGAAACGCGCCCGTGTCGCGTCAGACTGGAAATAAAAATGAATTTTGGAGAAGTGATTTTTGATTTACCTCCAACAGTGAAGCGTAATGTACGAAAGATTGAGAAAATTCGTGTTAGAATTATTAATCTTACTTTTTCGGTCATATTTAATAATATATATATATATATATATATGCGAACAAGCCTGAATGGTCCCCAGGACATATGCAACTGAAAACTCACACCCCAGAAGTGACTCGAACCCATACTCCCAGAAGCAACGCAACTGGTATGTACAAGACGCCTTAATCCACTTGACCATCACGACCGGACATAATGAGGTGATAGCCGAGGCTATATGAACCACCCCACCGCCGGCACTCGGATAGTTATCTTGGGCATAGCATTTTACCAAATCACCTCATTCTTTGGGGCAACACGTGAGGAACACAAATGCGAACAAGCCTCAATGGTCCCCAGGACATATGCAACTGAAAACTCACACCCCAGAAGTGACTCGAACCCATACTCCCAGAAGCAACGCAACTGGTATGTACAAGACGCCTTAATCCACTTGACCATCACGACCGGACATAATGAGGTGATAGCCGAGGCTATATGAACCACCCCACCGCCGGCACTCGGATAGTTATCTTGGGCATAGCATTTTACCAAATCACCTCATTCTTTGGGGCAACACGTGAGGAACACAAATGCGAACAAGCCTGAATGGTCCCCAGGACATATGCAACTGAAAACTCACACCCCAGAAGTGACTCGAACCCATACTCCCAGAAGCAACGCAACTGGTATGTACAAGACGCCTTAATCCACTTGACCATCACGACCGGACATAATGAGGTGATAGCCGAGGCTATATGAACCACCCCACCGCCGGCACTCGGATAGTTATCTTGGGCATAGCATTTTACCATTTTAGCATTTTATCCGAGTGCCGGCGGTGGGGTGGTTCATATAGCCTCGGCTATCACCTCATTATGTCCGGTCGTGATGGTCAAGTGGATTAAGGCGTCTTGTACATACCAGTTGCGTTGCTTCTGGGAGTATGGGTTCGAGTCACTTCTGGGGTGTGAGTTTTCAGTTGCATATGTCCTGGGGACCATTCAGGCTTGTTCGCATTTGTGTTCCTCACGTGTTGCCCCAAAGAATGAGGTGATTTGGTAAAATGCTATGCCCAAGATAACTATCCGAGTGCCGGCGGTGGGGTGGTTCATATAGCCTCGGCTATCACCTCATTATGTCCGGTCGTGATGGTCAAGTGGATTAAGGCGTCTTGTACATACCAGTTGCGTTGCTTCTGGGAGTATGGGTTCGAGTCACTTCTGGGGTGTGAGTTTTCAGTTGCATATGTCCTGGGGACCATTCAGGCTTGTTCGCATTTGTGTTCCTCACGTGTTGCCCCAAAGAATGAGGTGATTTGGTAAAATGCTATGCCCAAGATAACTATCCGAGTGCCGGCGGTGGGGTGGTTCATATAGCCTCGGCTATCACCTCATTATGTCCGGTCGTGATGGTCAAGTGGATTAAGGCGTCTTGTACATACCAGTTGCGTTGCTTCTGGGAGTATGGGTTCGAGTCACTTCTGGGGTGTGAGTTTTCAGTTGCATATGTCCTGGGGACCATTCAGGCTTGTTCGCATTTGTGTTCCTCACGTGTTGCCCCAAAGAATGAGGTGATTTGGTAAAATGCTATGCCCAAGATAACTATCCGAGTGCCGGCGGTGGGGTGGTTCATATAGCTTCGGCTATCACCTCATTATGTCCGGTCGTGATGGTCAAGTGGATTAAGGCGTCTTGTACATACCAGTTGCGTTGCTTCTGGGAGTATGGGTTCGAGTCACTTCTGGGGTGTGAGTTTTCAGTTATATATATATATATATATATATATATATATATATATATATATATATATATATATATATATATATATATATATATATATATAAATATATATATATATATATGTATATATATACAGATGATGAGTCACGATAACGTGGGTGCAGAATGTTGACCAAACCACACAATAGAACAATAGAAGATGAAAATAAGACGACGTTTCGTTCTGTCCTGGACCATTATCAAGTCGATTGTGACGAGATTGTGAAGAGACGAGAAAGGCACGGCCATCAGTAAGGCAAGAAAGAAGTGTATTTAATTAAATGCACTAATGTATATTGTGGTGAGCGAGATTAATGGCAATTAGAAGGCTAGGTGCGTTGGGTAAAATAAGTAAATATGTGGAGTTAATATGTTGATATGATAGTGCAAGACTAGCAACATCTGTCCATGTGCTATAGAGTCTATGTTGACGAACGTAAAACACTCTACACATGACGCACGACAGATGACGTTCGAGCATTTGTCGAAAAGTTCTTTGCTTACGTTCGAATCGCACTTGTAAAGGCTTCACCCAATAATCTCCAATAAAACCTGAACACCACCACCACCTAACCAGAATTAACTCTACTGAAAGTTATATGTACATCAATATTAATTAAATGAGACAACGGACTGCTTACCCTGAGGACGGGTTGTTCAACTTGTCCTCAAGCCAGGCTCATCAGAGTAGTGCGCGACCTCCTCAGACTCGTTCATCAATTATAACATACTGTTTATTAAAAATTGGTTTCTCCCCATATATAAGTTAATATTATTATGTATTAAATTTATTTGCTTAGTATAACACATATTAAATTTCTATGTATAGTTAAGAGTTGTTTTAAATCATTTTTCATTCATAAACGGGTTTTGGCAGCGGCCGGATTATTTAACATCAGGCGTTTGTTTGTGAGGACGGGCTTGGTTCTGAGAACACTGAGTTGTTATGTATGGTCAGTGCTGGGCTGGGCTGGGCTGGGCTGGGCTGGGCTGGGCTGGGCTGGGCTGTGCTGGGCTGGGCTGAGTGTGACGGAACTACGGAAAGTTTAACTGAAAATTTTATTCGCTTCAGATGGATAAATCAAACACGTGTTTAGTGAACGTGATTTACTCGTTGTAGACGTTGGATTGTTAATGCCAAAGTGTGTACAGTACAATTGTATTGCTTATTGGGTGTTGATGCCTTAATTGTTAGATCCTTGCCGGACAATGTCCTAAAAGTAAACTGCTGTTTACACTGAGTTATGTGCGGAAAACCAGCGCAGAAAACGGCGCTATTGCTGTACGAGGCGAAGTGTTGACTCCTGATAATTTAGTGTTTTACAGGAAATATTAGACGACGACACGCCTTCACTGCTTCATGACGAGTACTCCAGCCCCCTCGTCCTTCATGACGAGTACTCCAGCCCCCTCGTCCTTCATGACGAGTACTCCAGCCCCCTCGTCCTTCATGACGAGTACTCCAGCCCCCTCGTCCTTCATGACGAGTACTCCAGCCCCCTCGTCCTTCATGACGAGTACTCCAGCCCCCTCGTCCTTCATGACGAGTACTCCAGCCCCCTCGTCCTTCATGACGAGTACTCCAGCCCCCCTCGTCCTTCATGACGAGTACTCCAGCCCCCTCGTCCTTTATGACGAGTACTCCAGCCCCCTCGTCCTTCATGACGAGTACTCCAGCCCCCTCATCCTCATGACGAGTACTTCAGCCTCCCTCGTCCTTCATGACGAGTACTCCAGCCCCCTCGTCCTTTATGACGAGTACTCCAGCCCCCTCATCCTCATGACGAGTACTTCAGCCTCCCTCGTCCTTCATGACGAGTACTCCAGCCCCCTCGTCCTTCATGACGAGTACTCCAGCCCCCTCGTCCTTCATGACGAGTACTCCAGCCCCCTCGTCCTTCATGACGAGTACTCCAGCCCCCTCGTCCTTTATGACGAGTACTCCAGCCCCCTCATCCTCATGACGAGTACTTCAGCCTCCCTCGTCCTTCATGACGAGTACTCCAGCCCCCTCGTCCTTCATGACGAGTACTCCAGCCCCCTCGTCCTTCATGACGAGTACTCCAGCCCCCTCGTCCTTCTTGACGGGTACTCCAGCCCCTTCGTCCTTCATGACGAGTACTCCAGCCCCCTCGTCCTCATGACGAGTACTTCAGCCTCCTCGTCCTTCATGACGAGTACTCCAGCCCCCTCGTCCTTCATGACGAGTACTCCAGCCCCCTCGTCCTTCATGACGAGTACTCCAGCCCCCTCGTCCTTTATGACGAGTACTCCAGCCCCCTCATCCTCATGACGAGTACTTCAGCCTCCCTCGTCCTTCATGACGGGTACTCCAGCCCCTTCGTCCTTCATGACGAGTACTCCAGCCCCCTCGTCCTTCATGACGAGTACTCCAGCCCCCTCGTCCTCATGACGAGTACTTCAGCCTCCTCGTCCTTCATGACGAATACTCCAGCCCCCTCGTCTTTCATGACGAGTACGCCAGCCTCCTCATTCTTCATGACGAGTACTCCAGCCCCCCTCGTCCTTCATGACGAGTACTCCAGCCCCCTCGCCCTTCATGACGAATACTCCAGCCCCTCGTCTTTCATGACGAATACTCCAGCCCCCCTCGTCCTCATGACGAGTACTCCAGCCCCCCTCGTCCTTCATGACGAGTACTCCAGCCCCCTCGTCCTTCATGACGAGTACTCCAGCCCCCTCGTCCTTCATGACGAGTACTCCAGCCCCCTCATCCTTCATGACGAGTACTCCAGCCCCCCTCGTCCTTCATGACGAGTACTCCAGCCCCCTCGTCCTTCATGACGAGTACTCCAGCCCCCTCGTCCTTCATGACGAGTACTCCAGCCCCCTCATCCTTCATGACGAGTACTCCAGCCCCCCTCGTCCTTCATGACGAGTACGCCAGCCCCCTCATCCTTCATGACGAGTACTCCAGCCCCCCTCGTCCTTCATGACGAGTACGCCAGCCCCCTCATCCTTCATGACGAGTACTCCAGCCCCCCTCGTCCTTCATGACGAGTACTCCAGCCCCCGCGTCCTTCATGACGAGCACTCCAGCCCCCCTCGTCCTTCATGACGAGTACTCCAGCCCCCCTCATCCTTCATGACGAGTACTCCAGCCCCCCTCGTCCTTCATGACGAGTACGCCAGCCCCCTCATCCTTCATGACGAGTACTCCAGCCCCCCTCGTCCTTCATGACGAGTACTCCAGCCCCCCTCGTCCTTCATGACGAGCACTCCAGCCCCCTCGTCCTTCATGACGAGTACTCCAGCCCCCCTCGTCCTTCATGACGAGCACTCCAGCCCCCCTCGTCCTTCATGACGAGCACTCCAGCCCCCTCGTCCTTCATGACGAGTACTCCAGCCCCCCTCGTCCTTCATGACGAGCACTCCAGCCCCCCTCGTCCTTCTTGACGGGTACTCCAGCCCCTTCGTCCTTCATGACGAGTACTCCAGCCCCCTCGTCCTTCATGACGAGCACTCCAGCCTCCTCGTCCTTCATGACGAGCACTCCAGCCCCCTCGTATTATATTATACGACACTATAATACAGTATTATATTGCTGTATTATAGTGTCAGTAAATTAATGACATTTTTAAGGCCGGATGACAAAGTCAATTAATAGACAAAGGCAGGAGCAGTGACGTCTAGGAGGACCGTCCGGGGGACAACAGAGCTACAATGTCTCTGGTCATTAGTGTAAGTGTAGTACCCGGGGACAAGGAAGGAGGGGAAGCCAAGCGTTGAGTGACCGGAATCGAAATTGTAAAGAGGGAAACACGGTCCTGGGTGAACGTTTCCTGTGTACTGGGTGTGTGGCGGCGCACTTGTGGTACAGTCCTGTGTACTGGGTGTGTGGCGGGGCACTTGTGGTACAGTCCTGTGTACTGGGTGTGTGGCGGCGCACTTGTGGTACAGTCCTGTGTACTGGGTGTGTGGCGGCGCACTTGTGGTACAGTCCTGTGTACTGGGTGTGTGGCGGCGCACTTGTAGTACAGTCCTGTGTACTGGGTGTGTGGAGGCGCACTTGTGGTACAGTCCTGTGTACTGGGTGTGTGGAGGCGCACTTGTGGTACAGTCCTGTGTACTAGGTGTGTGGAGGCGCACTTGTGGTACAGTCCTGTGTACTGGGTGTGTGGCGGCGCACTTGTGGTACAGTCCTGTGTACTGGGTGTGTGGCGGCGCACTTGTGGGTTGAACAATGTCCAGCAAGTGGTGTCACGCTGCCTAGCGAACAAGAAGTAAACTGGCCAGTCAGTCCTCGAGGAGGACTAACCAGGAGGTCATTGTTGACAGGTCTGGTGAAGTGAGAACCAGCACACAACCCCAGGTAAACCACTGTTGAACACATGTTAAATTGTTTGGTCTGTCAGGTATCTGTATTAGCGGCAAACAATTGACTTTGTTATAAACTTCTAAGTGAAGAGTAAGCTGCTGTAAACTTGTTCCTTGAGACACTTAATGTGGCACAATGAACACATTCTGTAATTCTATAGCACAATAAGGGCGGCAATAATGTACAGTGATAGAGAGGCAGCAGGCTGGGGCTCCAGCACCTGCTGGGGTCGACACTGTGGCCAGCATCACACTGACTTATGGTGTTAGGTGCAGGATGCTTGCTGAGTATCTGATAGTAGCAGCGGTGACTGTCACTGCTGGTGGGTGTCCACACAACACCCCTCTCACAAAACACCACCCAACACCCCTCTCTCCACAACACCACCCAACACCCCCTCTCACCACAACACCACCCAACACCCCTCTCTCCACAACACCACCCAACACCCCTCTCTCCACAACACCACCCAACACCCCTCTCACCACAACACCACCCAACACCCCTCTCTCCACAACACCACCCAACACCCCTCTCTCCACAACACCACCCAACACCCCTCTCACCACAACACCACCCAACACCCCCTCTCACCACAACACCACCCAACACCCCTCTCTCCACAACACCACCTAACACCCCCTCTCACCACAACACCACCCAACACCCCTCTCTCCACAACACCACCCAACACCCCCTCTCACCACAACACCACCCAACACCCCTCTCTCCACAACACCACCCAACACCCCTCTCACCACAACACCACCCAACACCCCTCTCTCCACAACACCACCCAACACCCCCTCTCACCACAACACCACTTAACACCCCCTCTCAACACCACACCACCCAACACCTACCTCTCACCACCACACCACCCAACACCCCGTCTCAACATCACACCACCCAACACCCCCTCTCAACACCACACCACCCAACACCTCCCTCTCACCACCACACCACCCAACACCCCGTCTCAACACCACACCACCCAACACCCCCTCTCAACACCACACCACCCATCACCTCCCTCTCACCACCACACCACCCAACACCCCGTCTTAACACCACACCACCCAACACCCCCTCTCAACACCACACCACCCAACACCCCCTCTCAACACCACACCACCCAACACCTCCCTCTCAACACCACACCACCCAACACCCCCTCTCAACACCACACCACCCAACACCTCCCTCTCAACACCACACCACCCAACACCCCCTCTCAACACCACACCACCCAACACCTCCCTCTCAACACCACACCACCCAACACCCCCTCTCAACACCACACCACCCAACACCTCCCTCTCAACACCACACCACCCAACACCCCCTCTCAACACCACACCACCCAACACCTCCCTCTCAACACCACACCACCCAACACCCCCTCTCAACACCACACCACCCAACACCCCCTCTCAACACCACACCACCCAACACCCCCTCTCAACACCACACCACCCTCTCAACACCACACCACCCAACACCCCCTCTCAACACCACACCACCCAACACCTCCCTCTCAACACCACACCACCCAACACCCCCTCTCAACACCATACCACTTGTGGGTTTTTTTTTTTTGTTTGCTTTCACGACTGCAATGTGTACGTCGCCAATGTACATGTGGCAGACGCTTCACGAAGCTGTCGGAATCAGCAGAGAAAATACGAGAGCAACCGTACAGGGCCTGGGAGCAAGGTCGAGTTAGAGTCCTTGAGGGTCTCTTCTCAGACTAGCCTCACCTGGTCCTGCTCCACGTTGATCGTTGGAATCTCCTCAATGATTTAACACTTTAAGGGACTCCCAGGGTCCTCATCACATTTATAGTTTGTGATATATAAGCAACTCGGTGTTGAAGACACTTAGAGCTGAAGGCTTGAGTAATGTTGGCAGTATTCAGAAGTGGTTCAACGGAAACACCGCATAAAGCTTAACAGTAGTTTATTTACTAACTTAACCACTAATACACAGGGTGCTTGATTTACTTTAGATTGGCGTCAGCAAAGCTATGGTTGTATTAGCGAGACTCTTGACGTCTGGCTAACGACTCGTATCCACTCGTGGAGAAACACCTAACTTAACACAGTTGACAGCCAATCATTAACACGGCAACCTAACTGCCGGTATGCAAAGGGATGACAAGAGTTCCAACCGGATACTCGGTAATGATGATATGCAATATATCAACAACTACACTGTCAATGGGACAGGCAATAACATGCACAATAATAATCACACACAATAACTAAATGTCTGGTGTATGTGAAGCTCACATTCACAGACGAGTGAAATGCCGTGATACCACACAGATAAACACGCATTCACCGTTGATTCACCTATGACCTGTGACAGGTATGAGAAGGTGAGAACTGTGGTTGATACCTCAGATCAACACAGACACAATAAAACAATGACAAGATCTTGTACTTACAGATAAGGTACCTCTCTTTACTCACTCACTCACTCAGGCACATTTATGCAAGAACTCGTAGGTGGCCTAACAGCTGGGCGCTCGTTCTGACGTGAGACCATTGACGACAGGTTTCCCACAACCCGTACTTGACACTGGGGTACTGCAGGAGGGCGTGCTGTATGCTTAACAGGCAGACACACGCACACACACTGGCACTGGCGGTGAGTAAGGTGGTGACGTCATGTGGTACAGTGAGGGCGGCGGCGGGCGAATCGAGGTACTGAAGTACAGAGGTACACGCTCGGGACGAGTGGCGGCTGTGGTACCATGCAGGTACACTTGTGGTAAAGTCACAAACAGATTACTTAGGCGGCGGCACTTCCTTAGTTCACTCTAAGTCACTCACAACGATCTTTGTCACCAGGGGTTACCTGATACCAGTCTGTTTCACTCTGGAGATTTGTCACTTTAGGCTTCTGAATAATATATTCACACTCGTGATTCTTTGCGAGTGTGTGGTATATCGCAGAGATGCTGAGTTAACTTGACGGTGAGGAATAGACAGTGTTCTTCTATCTATTGGCCGTTAGACAGAACAGGACACGTCCTCTATGCAAGAGTTCCCTCACAAGAATGTTTTTGCTTGAGCCTCAGGGTGTGTCGTGGGCACACAACACAAAAAGAGTTACAATTTGACCAATAGCATTTGCAGCAAATGAGCGGGAACCAATCATATTGACCGTTCGATGATCAGTAGCAGGAGTGACGTCATGAACACGTCATGACCACGTCATCGCTGTTATTTTCCATCGCGCCGGTTGACCCCAGATGTCAGACGCTGCTGGCGTCTCCCCTCTGTCCCACGCTCCCACCGGCCAATGTACCCACTGACCCTGTGGCAAGTATGCTTAACTCCCTGTATCTACTTCCTGCCTGGACATACGGCGGCCTCTGTATTATAAAAGTGTTCCTGGTTAAGTGGGCATTCTGGAGATACCCAACATGCCAGGTCACTATCCAGGGTTAAGAGATAGGGCTTGTGTACGAAGTCGGTGCACTGTGTACTGCAATGAGCCATTCCAGTCAGCTGTGGGAGAATCTTGGGAGACATACTCCCACACCACCCAACACCCCCTCTCAACACCACACCACCCAACACCCCCTCTCAACACCACACCACCCAACACCCCCTCTCAACACCACACCACCCAACACCCCCTCTCAACACCACACCACCCAACACCCCCTCTCACTACCACACCACCCAAAACCCCCTCTCAACACCACACCACCCAACACCCCCTCTCACCACTTCACCATCCACCACCCCCCTCTCAACACCACATCGCCCAACACCCCGTCTCAATACCACACCACCCCCCTCTCAACACCATAATACCCAACACCCCCTCTCAACACCACACCACCCAACACCCCCTCTTAACACCATACCACCCAACACCCCCTCTCATCACCACACCACCCAACACCCCCTCTCAACACCATACCACCCAACACCACCTCTCAACACCACACCACCCATCACCCCCTCTCAACACCATACCACCCAACACCCCCTCTCAACACCATACCACCCAACACCACCTCTCAACACCATACCACCCAACACCACCTCTCAACACCACACCACCCATCACCCCCTCTCAACACCATACCACCCAACACCACCTCTCAACACCATACCACCCAACACCACCTCTCAACACCACACCACCCATCACCACCTCTCAACATCATACCACCCAACACCTCCCTCTCACCACCACACCACCCAACACCCCGTCTCAACACCACACCACCCAACACCACCTCTCAACACCATACCACCCAACACCACCTCTCAACACCACACCACCCAACACCACCTCTCAACACCATACCACCCAACACCACCTCTCAACACCACACCACCCATCACCACCTCTCAACACCATACCACCCAACACCACCTCTCAACACCACACCACCCAACACCACCTCTCAACACCACACCACCCAACACCACCTCTCAACACCACACCACCCATCACCACCTCTCAACACCATACCACCCAACACCACCTCTCAACACCACACCACCCATCACCACCTCTCAACACCACACCACCCATCACCACCTCTCAACACCATACCACCCAACACCACCTCTCAACACCACACCACCCAACACCACCTCTCAACACCATACCACCCATCACCACCTCTCAACACCACACCACCCAACACCACCTCTCACCACCACACCACCCATCACCACCTCTCACCACCACACCACCCATCACCACCTCTCAACACCACACCACCCAACACCACCTCTCAACACCACACCACCCAACACCACCTCTCAACACCACACCACCCATCACCACCTCTCAACACCATAACACCCAACACCACCTCTCAACACCACACCACCCATCACCACCTCTCAACACCACACCACCCATCACCACCTCTCAACACCATACCACCCAACACCACCTCTCAACACCACACCACCCAACACCACCTCTCAACACCATACCACCCATCACCACCTCTCAACACCACACCACCCAACACCACCTCTCACCACCACACCACCCATCACCACCTCTCAACACCACACCACCCAACACCCTCTCCATTTTTATTTTGTTTTTACATCAAAATTGTGATCAAAGAAAAATAAAGAGGCAGAATTATTTTAAAAAGGCGATAACTACCTAGAAGAAAGATCTTCAGAAGAGTTAGATTAATGTAATATTAAAATTTAAATAATTATTTTAATCTAAGATAATTATTAGTACGAAAGTTTTTATAATTCCATTATTATTCAAATGTTTAATAATGTCATGAATTATTTTTTTTTCGCTATGTAAGCCACGCTATTTATAAAATAGTTAAACCTGGGCCTAATTATGTAATTTTAGTAAACTGACATGACCAGGCATGACATTATGTCATAAATTCCCCAGAACGCGTCAATTATATATGAGCGTTTATACATTTAATTAAGCTTCCCAGTCATCTGGTCTCTATGAGCTGTCAGTTGGCTACTCTGCAACATAAATCAATTGGCAACTCCAGAGTAATTCATATTTTCAACTTGATAAGTAGAAACAGACTTTTGTCTTTTGAGTAATAATATTTTACCAGAAGCTAATTCATGACATATTTTATGGTTGATTTTTGTTTTAGTTTACATTAAATTATCTTTTTTATCTTCTATCATTCATTCACCAATGACTGTCAAATAGCCTTTTAGTGTATCCCAAGTAACAGTAAGCCATTCAAAGTAATGTGTCGTGTAGAGTGGATCCAGGTGAAAAGTTGTAATCCAAAGTAAAAATACCTGTATTTCCTGGAGATGGCATGTACCAAAGACGACTTGTTCAACTGTTCCACACAACTAAATAAGGCAACTAAAAATATCATTCCTGAGTACAAATCAACAACTTGTATTAGAGAGGGTAAAACTTAAGAATACACGGTCAATATATATATATATATATATATATATATATATATATATATATATATATATATATATATATATCTACATTTGAGTGAGGTGGGAAGGATGATGTGGCATATAGTGATGTGGCATTAACACAAGACAGAACATGAGGGGATATTAATAGGGTATTAAAAGTATCAACACAAGACAGAACACGAAATAATGGGTATTGAATAGAAGTGTTTGTAGAAAGCCTATTGGTCCATATTTCTTGATGCTTCTATATTGGAGCGGAGTCTTGAGGTGGGTAGAATATAGTTGTGCAATAATTGGCTGTTGATTGCTGGTGTTGACTTCTTGATGTGTAGTGCCTCGCAAACGTCAAGCCGCCTGCTATCGCTGTATCTATCGATGATTTCTGTGTTGTCAATAACGGCTTCTCCAATGGTTTCATCGAAGACATCATAAGAAGGAAAGTGAAAAGCCATGCAACCTCTGAAGAGACAACTAACACAACACCTATACCCCCTATTAGACTATTTTACAGGAACTTCTTTTCCACAGCTCATAAAACGGAGGAAAGGGTCCTGAAAGATATTGTTAATAGGAACGTTATCCCTACAGACAAAAATCAGAGGATACAACTGACGATTTACTATAAAACCAGAAAAACGGCCAGCCTACTCATGAGAAACTCTCCAGACACAAAACAGAACGCTTTAAAAGAGACTAACGTCGTCTATGCCTTCAAATGCCCACTTGGGGACTGTAAGCTCCAAAAAACCCAGTATATAGGCAAGACAACAACATCTCTTTCTAGGCGTTTAACGATGCATAAGCAACAGGGCTCCATTAAGGAACATATAATCTCTTCCCATAACCAAACCATCGCCAGAGAAATCCTAGTAAACAACACAGAAATCATCGATAGATACAGCGATAGCAGGCGGCTTGACGTTTGCGAGGCACTACACATCAAGAAGTCAACACCAGCAATCAACAGCCAATTATTGCACAACTATATTCTACCCACCTCAAGACTCCGCTCCAATATAGAAGCATGAAGAAATATGGACCAATAGGCTTTCTACAAACACTTCTATTCAATACCCATTATTTCGTGTTCTGTCTTGTGTTGATACTTTTAATACCCTATTAATATCCCCTCATGTTCTGTCTTGTGTTAATGCCACATCACTATATGCCACATCATCCTTCCCATCTCACTCAAATGTAGATATAATAGCAGAGATACGTAAGTTCTAATCAGTTGTGTATTTGTGAAGTCTTTGAAAATGTAATATATATATATATATATATATATATATATATATATATATATATATATATATATATATATGTCGTACCTAGTAGCCAGAACACACTTCTCGGCCTACTATGCAAGGCCCGATTTGCCTAATAAGTCAAGTTTTCCTGAATTAATAAATTTTCTCTAATTTTTTTCTTATGAAATGATAAACCTACCCATTTCATTACTTATGAGGTCAATTTTTTTTTATTGGAGTTAAAATTAACGTAGATATATGACCAAACCTAACCAACCCTACCTAACCTAACCTAACCTATCTTTATGGGTTAGGTTAGGTTAGGTAGCCGAAAAAGTTAGGTTAGGTTAGGTTAGGTTGGTTAGGTAGTCGAAAAATAATTAATTCATGAAAACTTGGCTTATTAGGCAAATCGGGCCTTGCATTGTAGGCAGAGAAGTGCGTTCTGGCTACTAGGTACGACATACCTATATATATATATATATATATATATATATATATATATATATATATATATATATATATATATATATATATATATATATATATATTGTTGTAATCCACAAGTTAGTAGGAATTATTAGCCAGAGGATCATTACTACAACACTTAACGAATGATGATTGGAAGTACATGTTAAGTAGACAGACTATGGATCATATATCTAAGAAAGGTCAAGGGATTAAGACCGCAGCTACTTAACCAAATTAATAATTCCTGGAAAGAGGAATTATTCTTCTTCAGGCTTCTAGGAACAAGATTACCGCTTCTAGGGATAAGGTTAATCGGATTATACCTTCCTTAAGAGGCGGTGTGAAATGGTTGAGGTAGATGGCTGATTGGAGCCAGTCTGATTGTGGGAGTTGAACTGAGAAGTCCTCTGGATCTCCGTTTGCTGCAGCAGCGAAGTGTAGCAGACAGCTATGCGAGAGCCTGATGTGATCTTAGTGACCAAGTTAAGTCTGCAGTATGTGAGTATTGAATGAAAGACTAACCGGGTGTGGAGCGTTGTAGTAATCATTGCGTATTAGGGACTTAGGCGGAAGTTACGAGTGTGGGTGGTGATCGCGGAGGTCAAGTGGTCTATGGGTATTGGAAGTGTATTACCTAATAGAGTATGTTAATATGTTATTATTTGTCAGAGTCTATTCTTGTAATTAAATGACAAAACCCGACGGCCTTTAAAAAGCTTCCATCTGTCCCCTCATAGTGTTCCTGGTTTGGTTAGTGAGGGAGTGTTAGGGAATTGGTAGACGACATATTTGGTGGCAGCGCAAACAGGTTTTGGAACACTTTGAGTGATGAAGGAAGTGTGTTTCTGGTTTAGTTGGTGAGGGAATGTTCGGGAATTGGTAGACGTCGGGTTGTGTTGAGAACGATGGTTACTAGACGGAGGAAAGAAGGGTCAGGTGAGACCAGGTCAGAGGAGTTTGTTAATTAAAGGGACTAGGCCATTGTGGGGCACATGTGGGGTTTATTTCTTTCTTTCCAGATTCCCGCAACGAGAGACGACTAAGATGCAAGTTTGGACCACTGAAGCATCGGGATCCAAAACAAGTGCAGTGTTCGTAGTGCGGATTATACAGTGTTCGTAGTGCGGATTATATAGGGTTCGGAGTGCGGATTATACAGTGTTCATAGTGCGGATTATACAGTGTTCGTAGTGCGGATTATACAGCGTGGCGAGGTAAACTAGCGCGGGTGAATGTGGGCCAGCGTGGGCCATGTGCGGCCATGTGCGGGCCAAGCAATGGGTGGGCCAAGCGAGCCGAACCTTGGAGCTTGTTTTATATCGTTGGTAAGGCGGAAATAGTGAGAAACCGTTGCTAAGGTGAAATTAAGCATGAAAACTACGTAATTTAAAGTTAATTAAATTTCATGTAACGTGTAAATCGAATATTTTAAAGATAATTAAATATTATGTAAAGTTTCGAGCGATTTCAGGCGTTACATCGATACAGAAAATAGGCGAAGTGAATTGTGAACTCCTAGGCATAGCGAGCGACGCGTAATTTGACGTCTGGGGTTCGATGTCTCGTGTACCGGGGAGAGGTCCATGGAGATTTTTTTGTGGGTGCAGGTAGCATTATGGAGAGTGTTACCTTGGGACACGGGGAGCGTGTCCCGTCGGTGGGGGTGTGTGGCGTCCAGAGGTGGCGACGCAGTGTGTACTGGCGTTTGGACGCCAAGTGTAGTGCATGATTGTATATTGGCGGAAGGACGAGAGTGAGTAGTGTTATGCATGTGTAGTGGCGTATTAGACGCCAGCGTAATGACTAGTTTACTGTAGTGTAATGTGCATGTTTTGACTGTTGATATTATGGATGTAGTATAGTGCATGACATTGTTGGCATTGTAGCGCCAAGGTGTAGCATGTGTAGCATAACTTGTTCTTGTAACACCGGGTGTATTGTAGACATTAGCGTTGAAGACGCCGTGTTTGTGTTGAGGGCGTTGGGGACGCCGTGTGTTGTATTGAGGGCGTTGGGGACGCCGGGTGTTGTGTTGAGGGCGTTGGGGACGCCGTGTGTTGTGTTGAGGGCGTTGGGGACGCCGGGTGTTGTGTTGAGGGCGTTGGGGACGCCATTGGGTGGTGTAGTGTAGTGGCGTTTGGACGCCTGGTATGGAGTGTGGTGTTGTGGAGTATATGGTGGCGCAGGGGCGCCAGGTAGTGGTCTGTAAGGTGAGTATTGGCGTATCAAGGTCGGTGCGTTAGGACGCAGGAAGTGGTTGTAGGGATGTGTGGCGTTATATTGAGGTCATCAGTAGTTGGGATGACCAGAAGTAATGGTGTGTCGGAGTGGGTAAGTCTTATGGATAAGATGAAATGTGGATAATTGCAGGAGTTGGTGGCTGCAGTAGGCGAGCCAAGTCGATATATCTAGCAAAACTTATAAAAGACTAATAAAAGTTCATTATTCTCATTAAAATTTTCATTAATTATGTCGGAGTGTAATCTTGTCTTATGGATAAGATTACAAGGTAGAATTTCAAAATTTCAGGTGTTGGTGGTTGCAGTGGACGAGCGAAGTAGATATACTAATTTCTTATTAAGTTAATACAGGAATCTCGCTAGAGGCGAGCCAGTGGCAGTATGATGGTTTAGTGACAATTATTTAGTTGAAATTATTTTAATGAGGTATTTATTGTGATAATGTATGTGTATGTATATACTGTATATTACCTCATCGGCACCATTACTGAGTGTTAGGCTTGAGAAGGTCCCCCGGGATCATGTCACAGCGCTTCAGGTAGAGTAGAAGAGAAGCCATGAGGCTACACTCAGTAATTATAGAAAAAAGGGGGAGGAAGTGAAGCCAACGTGACGTTATAGGCGAAATTCGCCCCCTGACATCAAAGCAGGGATAAGGGCCAGCTGCAATGGCTTTGCAGCTGCGCTCAGGCTATATACGGGGAGAGAGTAAGGAGCCGAGGGGGGTGTCATGTAATAATGGGATTGAGCCAGGGGGCTTCGAGGGAATATTTTGCAAGTACAGCGGTCGGGAAGGTGTGAATACAGGTGGACACACTCTGGGCAGATGGGCCTAGAGTAATGTGCTACAGCTGTGGTGAGCACAGCAAGGAAGGATAACCAGAGAGCTGTGAGGTATCTACAGCGTTCTGGGGTTGGTGCCCTGGAACGAGACGTCGGCATAGACCCGAGGGAACATGACCCTGGGGTAGGAATCTCCGTTGCTCTGGAGGCCAGGATCACGTTACCCCAGAGCAACGATGGGACATTGACAACATTCACCAGGCTGGACAGCCTGGGTTTTGTCTGGGTCATGGAGGATCTATGACCTAGCAACCATGGGACACGAAGACAAGAGAAGTGATGCTGCCAATTGTGGAGGAGGCCAGTGAAACATTGTGTGGCCATTGTAAGCCCTTATGTCAACAGTACAGAGCAAGATGTTAAATTGTTATTAACTTGTTACTAAGGATGAAGAGCCTTAGATACATATGTGTTGTGTATATATTAATGACTAGTGTCATTTCTGTTTAAGTGCCAGCATTCTGGTGCATGTAATTTTATGGTTGTTTGTATGTAATTATATGTCAGCAGTTTAGGTATATGTGCATTGTTGGAGATGGGAAAAATTATTACAGACTATTTTACCTGTGCTATGATGTGAATATAATGTATATGTTGGAGAAGTGTTGTGAGTCATGTCGGGGAAAATTTTAATTTATTTCATCGTGTGTATGATGAACTTATTGGATGATTTTTTAGTTATCCATATATGGTTGGTGCATCCTCCAGGTCCTTGCACTAATGGAACCATTGCAATGATGCATATGGGGACATATGCGTGTTTAAGGAGGGGAGTGGTGTTGTAATCCACAAGTTAGTAGGAATTATTAGCTAGAGGATCATTACTACAACACTTGTATTTTGTATTACTACATTACTACATTACTTGTAAAGCCATTCATAACTGTAGGCCTAATAAAAAAGGTGGTGGCACAGCTATATATTACCGAGATACATTTATCTGCAACAGTGTTATTAGTGACAGAGATGACTACTGTGAATATACTTTTGCTCAGTTTACAATTAAATCCCTTAAATCTTGTTTGACTATTGGAGCCATCTATAGATTTCCTAATACTAACATAGCTTCTTTCTCAGACAACCTAAGGAATCTTATTATAAACAACAATCTCAACAAAAACCACTTCATTCTGGGAGGAGATTTTAATATTGACCTGGGTCAACAAAATTGCTCTCAAGTTGACTATTTCCTTAACAGCATGAACTCCTGTATGCTAATCCCCACAATCACCAAACCTACCCGAGTCACTCAAACATCAGCCACTACCTTGGACCACATATGGACAAACATAACAGCTCCCCTTGTATCTGGTATAATCTACGACAGAACAACTGACCACTATCCTACCTTTCTCATAGCGAACATGGACATAACACCACCAAAAAGCAAGAAACTTTCATTTAGGCTACACAGTGAATCAGCTTTAGACAATCTTACAGAGGCACTTTACAATATTAACTGGGATTCTGAATTCAATAATACCCATGATATAAATTCATTAGCTAACCTCTTCATTTCCAAAACTCTAAGCCTCTACAACATTCATTGTCCCCTTCTTACCAAGCAAGTAACTGACAAAAGATTAAACAATCCATGGCTCACAAGTGGCATTCTCAACTCAATCAACAAGAAACATGAATATGAAAGGAAAGTTAGGATTGGCCTAGTTTCAAAGGAAGTAGCTAAAAGGTACTCATCAATGCTTACCAGTATCATAAGAAAGGCAAAACTTGCATATTATGTGAATAGATTCAATGAAGCAAAAGGCAACATGAAAAGCACTTGGAAAACTATCTCTAGTATCCTAGGAACTAAACAACACTCACATAACCAAATAAAACTCTACAAGGATGGGGGTATACCGTCAACTGACTTAGAAATGGCAAATGAATTTAATAGTTTCTTTTCATCGGTTGGTGCTAATCTTGCCAGTAAAATCCCACAGACTCAGACACATATCAACACATATCTCTCAGGCAGCTATCCAAACTCTCTTCTCCTTTCACCAATCAGCCCGGCAGATGTTGTGTCCATCATACATTCTCTAAAAACCAAGGCAGGGAACACCAGTGAAATTCCGTCCATTGTGTACAAGAGAGCCTCCCATGCCCTTGCCCCACCCATAGCACTACTGTTCAACAAATCTATAGAGTATCACACCTTCCCTGATATCCTCAAAAAAGCAAGAGTAACGCCAGTCCATAAAGGAGGCAATCCGGCGGACATAAACAATTATAGACCAATATCAAATTTACCCATTCTATCAAAAATATTTGAAAAAATTATTTACAAACAGCTCTATTCCTACCTCGTAAAATTCGACATACTCAGCCCCTGCCAGTTTGGCTTCCGGTCCCAAAAGAGTACCAATGATGCAATCATTAGTCTCCTTGACATTATCTACTCAGCCCTTGACAAAAATGAGTTTCCGATTGGACTCTTCATTGACCTAAGAAAAGCCTTTGATACTGTTAATCACAACTACCTCTTACTTAAACTCCAGCATTATGGAATCCGAGGCCTTGCCCTTGACTACATCCGATCCTATCTTAGTGACAGACACCAATATGTAACCATCAATGATACAACTTCTTCCACTCTACCAATTACCGTTGGAGTGCCACAGGGCAGCATCTTAGGACCTCTTCTATTTCTTATATATATAAACGATCTGCCTAATGTCTCTAATATTCTCAAACCTATATTGTTTGCTGACGATACTACCCTTATCTACTCAAACCTCAACCCACATACACTAAATAATGTTGTGAATAATGAATTAAAAAAAGTCCACTTATGGATGTCAACGAACAAACTAACATTAAACATCGAAAAGACTTACTGCATCTTATTTGGAAGCAAATCATCAAATGCAATTCAGCTACAGATAGACAACATTAACATCAGTAATAAAAATGATGGCAAGTTTCTTGGCCTATTCCTAGACAAGAGACTCAACTTCAGCACCCACATTCAACACATAACTAAGAAAGTCTCTAAGACAGTTGGTATACTCTCCAAAATCAGATATTATGTTCCTAACTCTGCTCTCCTCTCACTATATTATGCACTAATCTACCCCTATCTTAATTATGGTATCTGTGCATGGGGGTCTACCACTGCAAACCACCTTAAGCCCATCATCACACAGCAAAAATCTGCTATCAGAATAATAACTAACTCTGCTTTCAGACAACACTCAGCTCCCTTGTTTAAATCCCTAAACTTGCTAAATATTAACTCCCTCCACACATTCTCTTGTGTCAACTACATTTACAAAACCCTGTTCTTAAATGCAAACCATGCTCTGAAACTCTCCCTGGACAGATGTAATAGGACCCATTATCACCACACCAGAAATAAATATCTCTTTGATATCCCCAGGGTCAAACTTAATCTGTGTAAACACTCTATGCAAATTAAGGGACCTAGTCTATGGAACTCACTCCCTAGTGAATTGAAAAACTGTAAAACTTTTGCCTTATTTAAAAGCAAAACCAAAAAGTACCTAACTTCATCTATTTAGTTTCCTACACTGAGCTTTAAATTTGCTCTGTACCTAGTGTTACCCAATCTCCTAATTTTTATGTAATATCAAACAACCTTATCATTGTGTTCATTGCTGTCTTCTTTTATGTGCTAGCCATATGCTGTATTGTGACTACCAATTTTTGTCAACTACCATTCAAGCTGTCATTGCAATCAATCTTATATTGTTTCTGCTGTATTGTGCCTACCAATTTGTTGTCAACTACCATTTTAAGCTGTCATTGCAATCAATCATAGCTACCTATGTGCTTTAATATACTGTACCTATAATTTTCTCTCATCTTTTTTTTTTCATTCCATGTAATCTGTTATCATTTTTTGTCTATAAATTTTGCAAGTATTTACCTCCTTAAAATTTTCTTAGATTAAGGACCTGCCCGAAACGCTGCGCGTGCTAGTGGCTTTACAAGACTGTAATTACCATATTTGTATCCTCACATTCCTTATGTACATTCTTGTATATGCATAAATAAATAAATAAATAAATAACTTAATGAATGATGATTGGAAGTACATGTTAAGTAGACAGACTATGGATCACATATCTAAGAAAGGTCAAGGGATTAAGACCGCAGCTACTTAGCCAAATTAATAATTCCTGGAAAGAGGAATTAATCTTCTTCAGGCTTCTAGGAACAAGATTACCGCTTCTAGGGATAAGGTTAATCGGATTATACCTTCCTTGAGAGGCATGGTGAAATGGTTGAGGTAGATGGCTGATTGGAGCCAGTCTGATTGTGGGAGTTGAACTGAGAAGTCCTCTGGATCTCCGTTTGCGGCATCAGCGAAGTGTAGCAGACAGCTATGCGAGAGCCTGATGTGATCTTAGTGACCAAGTTAAGTCTGCAGTATGTGAGTATTGAATGAAAGACTAACCGGGTGTGGAGCATTGTAGTAATCAATCCGTATTAGGGACTTAGGCGGAAGTTACGAGTGTGGGTGGTGATCGTGGAGGTCAAGTAGTCTATGGGTATTGGAAGTGTATTACCTAGTAGAGTATGTTAATATGTTATTATTTGTCAGAGTCTATTCTTGTAATTAAATGACAAAACCCGACGGCCTTTAAATATCTTCCATATGTTCACTCATTGTGTTCCAGTACAAACCTAGTGGTACGCCTCAAGGGTCTGGTGTGTGTAGAAGTACACGGTGGTAGTAACGGTTGCTGAGGCAAGGTGTTATGTGTTGTGTAATCGCTTATTGGCTTATAAAACTTGACTTATTAGGCAAATCGGGCCTTGCATAGTAGGCTGAGAAGTGCGTTCTGGCTACTAGGTACGACATATATATATATATATATTTATATATATATATATATATATATATATATATATATATATATATATATATATATATATATATATATGTCGTACCTAGTAGCCAGAACGCACTTCTCAGCCTACTATGCAAGGCCCGATTTGCCTAATAAGCCAAGTTTTCATGAATTAATATATTTGCTCTAATTTTTTTCTTATGAAATGATAAAGCTACCCATTTCATTATGTATGAGGTCAATTTTTTTTATTAGAGTTAAAATTAACGTAGATATATGACCGAACCTAACCAACCCTACCTAACCTAACCTATCTTTATAGGTTAGGTTAGGTTAGGTAGCCGAAAATGTTAGGTTAGGTTAGGTAGGTTAGGTAGTCGAAAAACAATTAATTCATGAATATATATATATATATTATTATATATATATATATATATAATATATATATATATATATATAATATATATATATTATATATATATATATATATATATATAATATATATATATATATATATATATATATATATATATATATATATATATATATATATATATATATATATAATATATATATATATATTCATGAATTAATTGTTTTTCGACTACCTAACCTACCTAACCTAACCTAACCTAACATTTTCGGCTACCTAACCTAACCTATAAAGATAGGTTAGGTTAGGTAGGGTTGGTTAGGTTCGGTCATATATCTACGTTAATTTTAACTCTAATAAAAAAAATTGACCTCATACATAATGAAATGGGTAGCTTTATCATTTCATAAGAAAAAAATTAGAGCAAATATATTAATTCATGAAAACTTGACTTATTAGGCAAATCGGGCCTTGCATAGTAGGCTGAGAAGTGCGTTCTGGCTACTAGGTACGACATATATATATATATATATATATTTATATATATATATATATATATATATATATATATATATATATATATATATATATATATATGTCGTACCTAATAGCCAGAACGCACTTCTCAGCCTACTATTCAAGGCCCGATTTCCCTAATAAGCCAAGTTTTCATGAATTAATGTTTTTTCGTCTACCTAACCTACCTAACCTAACCTAACCTAGCTTTTTTTGGCTACCTAACCTAACCTTACCTATAAATATAGGTTAGGTTAGGTTAGGTAGGGTTGGTTAGGTTCGGTCATATATCTACGTTAATTTTAACTCCAATAAAAAAAATTGACCTCATACATAGAGAAAAGGGTTGCTTTATCATTTCATAAGAAAAAAATTATAGTAAATATATTAATTCAGGAAAACTTGGCTTATTAGGCAAATCGGGCCTTGAATAGTAGGCTGAGAAGTGAGTTCTGGCTACTAGGTACGACATATATATATATATATATATATATATATATATATATATATATATATATATATATATGTCGTACCTAGTAGCCAGAACGCACTTCTCAGCCTACTATGCAAGGCCCGATTTACCTAGTAAGCCAAGTTTTTATGAACTAATGCTTTTTCGACTACCTAACCTACCTAACCTAACCTAACCTAACATTTTCGGCTACCTAACCTAACCTAACCTATAAAGATAGGTTAGGTTAGGTTAGGTTGGGTTGGTTAGGTTCGGTCATATATCTACGTTAATTTTAACTCCAATAAAAAAAAATTGACCTCATATATAATGAAATGGGTAGCTTTATCATTTCATAAGAAAAAAATTAGAGAAAATATATTAATTCAGGAAAACTTTGCTTATTAGGCAAATCGGGCCTTGCATAGTAGGCTGAGAAGTGCGTTCTGGCTACTAGGTACGACATATGTATATATGTCGTACCTAGTAGCCAGAACGCACTTCTCAGCCTACTATGCAAGGCCCGATTTGCCTAATAAGCCAAGTTTTCATCAATTAATATATTTGCTCTAATTTTTTTCTTATGAAATGATAAAGCTACCCATTTCATTATGTATGAGGTCAATTTTTTTTATTAGAGTTAAAATTAACGTAGATATATGACCGAACCTAACCTACCCTACCTAACCTAACCTATCTTTATAGGTTAGGTTAGGTTAGGTAGCCGAAAATGTTAGGTTAGGTTAGGTTAGGTAGGTTAGGTAGTCGAAAAACAATTAATTCATGAATATATATATATATATTATATATATATATATATATATATATATATGCGAACAAGCCTGAATGGTCCCCAGGACATATGCAACTGAAAACTCACACCCCAGAAGTGACTCGAACCCATACTCCCAGAAGCAACGCATCTGGTATGTACAAGACGCCTTAATCCACTTGACCATCACGACCGGACATAATGAGGTGATAGCCGAGGCTATTTGAACCACCCCACCGCCGGCACTCGGATAGTTATCTTGGGCATAGCATTTTACCAAATCACCTCATTCTTTGGGGCAACACGTGAGGAACACAAATGCGAACAAGCCTGAATGGTCCCCAGGACATATGCAACTGAAAACTCACACCCCAGAAGTGACTCGAACCCATACTCCCAGAAGCAACGCATCTGGTATGTACAAGACGCCTTAATCCACTTGACCATCACGACCGGACATAATGATGTACTATCTATCTATGCCCAAGATAACTATCCGAGTGCCGGCGGTGGGGTGGTTCAAATAGCTTCGGCTATCACCTCATTATGTCCGGTCGTGATGGTCAAGTGGATTAAGGCGTCTTGTACATACCAGATGCGTTGCTTCTGGGAGTATGGGTTCGAGTCACTTCTGGGGTGTGAGTTTTCAGTTGCATATGTCCTGGGGACCATTCAGGCTTGTTCGCATTTGTGTTCCTCACGTGTTGCCCCAAAGAATGAGGTGATTTGGTAAAATGCTATGCCCAAGATAACTATCCGAGTGCCGGCGGTGGGGTGGTTCAAATAGCCTCGGCTATCACCTCATTATGTCCGGTCGTGATGGTCAAGTGGATTAAGGCGTCTTGTACATACCAGATGCGTTGCTTCTGGGAGTATGGATTCGAGTCACTTCTGGGGTGTGAGTTTTCAGTTATATATATATATATATATATATATATATATATATATATATATATATATATATATATATATATATATATATAATACTAGTATATTTTGGTAGCAGTCTTTCTTGTATACATATGACCGAAAGGGAAAGATTAATAATTCTAACAAGAATCTTCTCCATTTTCCTTACGTTTCTCTTTACTGTCGAGGGTAATTGAAAAATTACCTCTCCAAAATTCATTTTTTACACATGTATTTTTTGTTTGACGCCTAGAAGCGTTTCGTAAGTCTTCTTACATTTTCAAAGACTTGGTTTACATATAACATACATCATGTTATGTGTAGGCAGTTGATAGTGGTAAGGATTGTGATGTTGTGTACCTTGACTTTAGCAAAGCTTTTGATACAGTGCCACATGAAAGACTGATTACAAAAATAGAGGCTCATGGTATTGGGGGTGCTATATTAAGTTGGATTAGGGCATGGCTATTCCAAAGGAAACAAAGAGTTAGTATAAATGGGGTTAAGTCAGAGTGGGATAATGTTGTTAGTGAAGTACCTCAGGGCTCTGTCCTGGGACCTCTGTTGTTTATAATATATATAATTGATTTAGATTCATGTTTGAGTAGCAACATCTGCAAATTTGCAGATGATACAAAAATCGGTAGGGAAATTAACACAGAAGAAGACTCACTATTACTTCAAGTTGATCTAAATAGGGTTTTGAAATGGTCAAAAGATTGGCAGATGCAGTTTAATGCTGATAAATGTAAAGTTCTGATGCTAGGTAATGATGATAGAGTTACAAGATACGAGCTTGATGGTGTTGAGATTGCGAAGTCGGATTGCAAAAGGGATCTGGGAGTTATGATTAGTAAGAATTTAAAACAAAGGAATCAATGGCTGAATGTTCGTAATAAGACAAATAGGACACTGGGATTTATTAATCGAAGCGTTAGTAACAAGACATTCACTGGAAAGGCGAAGAGTTAGGGGTGACATGATAGAGGTTAACAAGTGGATGAATGGACATAACAAAGGGAATATTAATAGGGTATTAAAAGTATCAACACACGGCAGAACACGAAACAATGGGAATAAATTGGATAAGTTTAGATTTAGGAAAGACTTGGGTAAATACTGGTTCGGTAACAGGGTTGTTGATTTGTGGAACCAATTACAGCGTATCGTGGTGGAGGTGAGGTCCCTCGATTGTTTCAAGCGTGGGTTGGACATGTTTATGAGTGGGATTGGGTGGTTATAGATAGGAGCTGCCGCGTATGGGCCAATAGGACTTCTGCAGTTTCCTTGTTCTTATGTTCTTATGCTTTTTATTTGTTTTGGGTGAGGTGATATGACATAAATGTTTTGGGTGAGGTGGGTATTAATTGGGTATGAAAAACATAAGAATGAAAGCAACTACAGAAGGCCTATTTGCCCATAATTTCTCTTGTAGCTCCAATGTTGGTTCGAGGTCTTTAAGTGGGTAGAATATAGTTATGCATTAATAGGCTGTTGATTGCTGGTGTTGACTTTTTTATGTGTATTGCCTTGCTGATGTCGAATCTCCTGCTATCGCTGTATCTATCGATGATTTCTGTGTTGGTTGTTAAGATTTCTCTGGTCATGGTCTGGTTGTGAGAAGAGATTATATGTTCCTTGATGGAGCCCTGTTGTTTGTGCATTGTTATTCGCCTGGAAAGAGACTTTGTTGTCGTGCCTATATAATGAGTTCTTACAGTTCGGGGCGTACAGTTCCCAAGTGAGCATATGAAGCATGGACGACGTCGGTTTTCTTCAAGGCGTTCTGTTTGGTGTCTGGGGAGTTTTTCATGAGTAGTCGGCCGTTTTTTTTATTTTTGTAGTAAATTGTCAATTGTATTTTCTGATTTTTGTCTGTGGGGATTACGTTCCTGTAGATGATGAGGCAGATGAGAAATGCTCACACTTTTCCAAGTGCATGGTCAGAAGATAATATTGTAGAAAAATCTAAATTTGTATAAAAATGTAATTTAACGGACTGTATATAACCCGGACGCATTTTATATAATGTAGGTGTTCCCATATTTACCATTATTGGTTAAAAAGTAGAGTGATTGTGACTCCGGGTAGCAAGCTCACAGCATTCCTTCTATGTTAAGTTACCCTACTGGCTTCCCTGGAACACAACCCGCCTCCGGTTTACATCCAATCCATTAATTACTGATGGTGATAAAGAGCGCGGCCAAGAATTATCTGTGGTGACCGCTCATTGTATCATGGAGCCGAGAAGTATCCAGGCTAGAGACCCAGGTTATCGTGAGGGTCCCATGAGGCCGACGCTCTATTGACTGGGCTGTGAGCAGTCTTGAAAAAGGAAAGTTTCCAGAAGTAGAATCCTGCTGCTTTCCAAGTAGCAGGATGATGCGGCTACTGGAAACATTCCTTTTTAAGACTGCTCATTGCCCAGTCGACAGAGTGTCGGCCTCAGCGCGTGAGGTCCACGGTTCGAGACCCAAACAGTCCAGGCGAATGGAATCCTCACGTAGACATGCGGGTTTAAATCTTCAAATGAACATTTTAGAAGACATTTCTGAAACAGTTAGTCTATTTGCAATTTTTTGTTTTGCTTATTAATAGGATTAAATAAATTGTAATACAAGTTATAGTGTACACTCAGGGGGCTCTTATTCCTAGGTCCACACACTTGTCTCTGAGCAACCCGTACTCCTAAAAATAACATCAATTTTGGCTCGTATGCGCGCTATGGCCAAATTTGGACGTAATTTGAAATGAAATCGACTCACAAAAGAGACGTACTGTTCCGTTTTTTTTTTGAGTCGTCCGGCTTACTCGGCCAGCTTAGAAAAGGATTCTTTCCATTAACGTTTTTCATACCATTTTGAAACTTTATGAGAATTTCCTGCCCACCTAACCTATCAGAGGGCCCTTAACTTACTGTTGTCGAAAAAAAAATCCAAATTTATATTAATTTTTTTTTTCATTTTCAAATTACGTCCATATTCGGCCATGCGGGCAAACGGCCAAAAGCGACGTTCTTTTTAAGAGGGCATGTTGCGCGTCCAATTGGCTTCGCATTTCCAGCACTGGACTTCCAACTGAAGCCTAATCAGGGATTTCAAGCATTGCCCCCCCCCCCATGCATTCTGGCTAATGGCACAGTAGTTAGCCTCGATGCTAAATGACTAATGACAAACTAATGACTCCCAGCCTAGTCATTACCAGCAGGACCGAGAGTGGCCAGAAGGGCGTGGGTTCCCTGAGAGAGAGTTGGGTCAGTGGATGTTACCTATCGTTCGTTACGGCTCGTGACCCTACAACAGCCAACTTTATAAAAGGTCTAGGGTTACTAAAACTGCTGTTCACAAGAGCGGGTCACCAGTGTAACCCCATGATAAGTACAAAGCACAGAATTAAAAGTATACCTTAGGACTGAAGAAATATACGTATGCATTTTAATATATATATATTCCATATACATCTCAATAATATATATATGAACAGAGGGTCACTATTAAAGCAAACATCAAAATACTGTCTCTCCCAGAATAAAGATCTACTACATGACACAACAACAAGTAAACAGACTTATCTCCCACATGTTATTCCTTCTGGTCCCTTGAAGCTACTGAGTACTCTCGCACCGTCATTACCCATAATCCTCTCCCCCTTTGTCTCATCCAGGATGAGGGATGGAAACTACAGACTTTTTAATATTTAAAACTGATTGAACAACCACTTGTTCTCAAAACACATAAGAATGCAAATTAAATATAATAGTTACTTGCAAAATATATAAGTGCAATGCCACCTGCTTAATTACTGTAAATAAACAATTATATAAACTTAGTAAAAGTGACATCTGGAACTCCCATAACTGAACAGGTCCAGCAATTCTAATTTCCCGAATCTAACAGGTATTAGACGTGTGAAGAGCCACCGCGCTCCTGTCCCCACTGACATTGCCACACCACACGATAATTTACCAAAATATAATATGTGTATATATATGATGAAATGGAACAAAACAAGTTATTTTAAATTTATATACGTATTCAGCTAGGAGTACGTAACACTTCCACCTCCAAGAAAAAAATGCAATGGATCGAAGATCAATGGCATTTTTTCCAAAGTAAAATATATGACACTTGAGATTTATGGTATTGATTACACCAAACATGTAAAAGTAATTAGAACACATTTCTGACCAAAAATGAAAACACTCCAAATATAGTCTTACAGGAAACTCAGAAATTTCAGTCTTATAACTATGTTCTACACATGTGTCACTGGAGTATGCAAATTTGTCTCTCCAAGGTACTATCTCATTTATTTCACTTTGTTTCAGATCATATTTCACACTCCTATCTACATTATTATCATTAGTATGAATAGAATTGTCAATAAACGTAGCTGCTTGCACACAATTATCACGGCAATTTATCTTTATATCTGTTTCTACTATTCAGTCCCATATTTCCATGTGATTCCTTTTCCACATGGTGAATTTTTCCAAAACAGACTCCATTTTCCATTACTCCCTTTTTCTGGAGCTGAACTGCTTAATTGAAGCTGACTGGATGTTGAGTAGTTTTGGGACTTCTCCTGGGTATGCTCTGACACAGACATCTGCTCTTCATCACTCTTGATCCTCTGTGGAACACATAGTCTCGCCCAATGGATACTAAAATTAGAGAAATTAGCATTAAATCTCACAATTATGTATAAGGCTTTCCCAGTCATAGAATCTTCCGAAACACAACACAACAACTTAGGAACCCTTTGAACTTCAAACCAAGAAATACAACCCAAGATAAGTGCAAAGACTACCTAATCGAACTGACTCAGATGATCCATAAGGAACACAGAAATCAATTTCCTCATAACTCTGTCATAACGATCAGTGAAAGAAAACAGGCATATGCCTAGGCACCATATCTCAATCATAACTCCAAGGACAAGTTCACACCTCCTGATGGTGGACTTGAACACAACACACACTTTCATCAACCTTCTAGTCTTCCAAAAGACTAAATAAAACATGCCAAAAACTTGACAAACCTCACCATCACTTCCCAAGTGATTTACGTCTGATGACAAACAATCAACCAAGAAGTTTAAGGGTCTTAACATCCTGAAGATGCACAGCAGATTACCTGGGAAACACCCAAGGACAATCTGAAACCCTTCACAATGATTAACACTAGGTAGGATAACCTTATCCCCCAACTTGAAATACACACCTGGAACCTCAAACATCTGCTCCCAAGTATGATTTAATCCTTCACCATCACTATGACTCTGAAAGTCAACTCCAATATGACTCTGAAAGTCAACACCACACTTGAGTGGAACATACACTTTTATCACTCGTGCATCAAAATAAACTGGATCTGAATATAAAGACACTGCTCTAGTATAACTCACCACTTCCTCAGAACTGGATGCACAACCTACTTGAGTAAACTCTCTCTGCTCAACCACAAGGTTGGGCAAAGATGCCCCACAGTCCATTACTTCACAAGAAAATGGCTCCTGCAGAATAAAAGTAGATTTCAACATCCTACACACTCTCTGACTCATTTTACACAATGACAACTAATTACTCCACATGGAATAAGAATCACAACCCACAAAACTCCGCAACTTAGATCCAAATGATACTTTACCACTCTCAATGATTTTACCAAAATTTACTCACATGACTTCTGGAGCTGCTCGGAGTACTGTCTGCTCACAATCAATAATAACACTACCAAGCTGGGTCACATCCTCACAGACAACTGAAGAGGGAGGCTCAATGGGTCTCCATCTACTCAACAGAAGCTGATCCTCTGGCTGCTTTCCCGCACTCTCCAGAACTGGATCTACAGTACAGACTGTCTCCTTGCTTCTCTCTGAAATCTTAGGATCAGTTCTACTCAATGCACATAAATTAAGGGAATCTGAAACGAGCGGGCAAGTAACAGGTAGTTTGACCTCCTCCCCTATACTATCACCTTGACTAGGGTGAGGCGGGGCCTCTACAACAGACTTACTCTGACAACTGATTCTAAACTTGGAGTGAGCGGGAATACTTCTGCCAACCCGACATCTTGTCCTAAACCATTCACTTGGCTGGAATACAATAGAGTCGTGGCTTTTAAGTTTCTCTGAACTCCTGGCACAACGTTCGTAGTGAGCGGGCAAGACAGTGGTACATGGACATCCTTTCCCAATTTATTGGAATAAAGCAGAGTCATAGTATCAGGCTTACTCTCAACAACTAAGTCGGCCACACAGGAATCTGGAACAACCACATCCCACTTCTCCACTGAAGGGGTACTGGTTACTGGAACAAATGCTTGAGTAACAACATTAGAACTGACAACTGGATTTATAATAGTACTGACATCAGCACAGGTAGGATGGACAAAACCATCTTCTACAACAGGTTGTTCATTCATAGAACTAACTTCAGCACAGGCAGAATAAACATGGTCTGCAACTGGCTGTTTACACAAACGGGGATCAATCTCACCCACAACATGATTTATGGCCACATCATTACCCAATATAACATCCACACCTGGGATGAGCAACTGTGTACTAACACCCACAGTGCATAAACTTGGTGTAATGGTGGATCTGAAATTAATGTCTATTAGAGGTACAGTTTTACATCCTGCAACACTCTGAAGAACAACAAACTTTCCTGTCTCTCTCTTTTCAACATCAGAAAGAATACTGGATGAAATTATGGTTTGGGAAGCACCTGTATCACGAAGAATAACCACTGGCTTCCACTTCCCATTAATACACAAAACTTCACCTGAAGACATATATGGTAAATACTGTTTCACCCAATTGGGGTTTACAGTTTCATGTTTATTAGTAAATTTATTTTGCACACCTCTACAATAAATGAGACCAGTTGGTCGTAACTCAGGGTGCAATATAAAACAGGAATTAATTCCATGGCCTTTTCTCTTACAATGGGAACAGGACCTTACAGTGAACACACCTGTGGAACCAACTGTAGGTTTAGAAATAACCTTATTATTATTTGACAATCCTGACAATGAAGTAGCAGGGTTAGGTTTTGTAAGAGAAGAGCTCATGGGAGTAACTGGAGCACTAGGACTGGATGGATTCTGATAAGGAGTTCGGTGAGCATTATAATTTACTCTACGACTAGACTTAGGTGAAGTGGCCGTAAACTGGGCCTTAGTCAACAACTCATGCTCATCCGCGAGCTTTGACAGCTCATAAATGTCTGTTACATTATTTTGTTCTGCCATAAAAGTAGACAACTTGTCTGGGAGACATGACAATACTTCTTCCATGATAAGAAGATTCTTTAGAGCATCAAACTCAGTTACTGAAAGTGACTTTAACCATCTGTTGCAAAAATTCGTCTTCTGACGAGTAAAATCTGCTATTGTCTGATCACTTACCCTCCTTAGGTTCCGAAACTTCTGCCTGTGTGCCTCTGGATTTAATTGATACGCATTTAAGATGCTTTTCTTTACAAATTCATAATCAAAGCTATGAGCGTCAGATAGGGATGTAAAAACCTCCTGACTATGTCCCTTAAATTGAGACTGCATAATGGCTACCCATTGATCCCTTGGCCAGCTCATACTGATGGCAATCTTATAAAAATGTGCAAAGAAAATCTCAGGATCCTCCTCATTGAACTTGGGTAACTCTATATACTTATTCATCCTTATGGGATTATTATCACTATTTGTTGAAACATTACTAGTATTTCCATGCCCAGCTGCCATTCGCTGTGATTCAAGCCTATAATTAGTGTCAACCATTTGTTGTTGAATCTCTAATTGTTGCTGCTTTGTGGCTTCTAGTTGCAACTGTGCCATAACCTCTAACCGCCTAGTCTCAAGCTCCCTCTGCTGAGCTTCAGCCTCTAATATTTGCTGTCTCTGTTGAGCTTCAATCTCTCTTTGACGAGCTTCAGCCTCTAATATTTTCTGTTCCTTTTGAGCTTCAAGCTCTAATTGGCGAGCTTCTAACTCAAGACGCTTTAACGTCATCTGATCACTCGACTCCTCTCTTAACTCCTCCAGAATTTCTTCTTCTTACTCTCCATTCTCAACAAAATGAGTCACAATGACTTTCACAATTTGGGCTTTAACCATTCTATTGTTGGCGGTCAAATCCAACTGATTTGCCATTTGTATTACCTCAGTCTTTTTTAGGCTCTTAATTCCCTCAAAGTCTGGGTGAGCCAACAACGACTACACTTGCTCCTCCATCGTTACTAACACTTGGCACTTGATTCACAACAATAATTAAAACAATGGCACTGCACTACACTTCACTGTAAAATTGTCACCACACTGAAAATTCGCTTGGCCTCACTGCACAAACAAATATGTAGGATGACTTACCTCAAAATCGTGAAACGTTGTTACTTGACACACAGGAAGGCTTGCTTGGCACATGAAATAGTTCTTAAGGGGGCGTTATTCGGGTATATTAAAGTTGTTGTTTAGTGTCAACCATTATTTTTTGACTAGTTGTATATGAAAAGGGCTACAATTGTTCGAAGTTTCAGCACTGTAGCCTAAACAGTAAGGGAGATTTTTAATTTTTTTATTTTTTTCAACGAATTTTACACATTTTCAAGTGTAAATTTACAACCACACCTTTCAGATATAATCATTCTATAACACTTTTCTGACACATTAACATATAATAAAGGATCTCTAGCAAAAGATTTTCCAAAACGTCTTTAGTTTTCCTAATACAAATAGTCTAAGTTCCCCCTCAAAATTATGCAAATATATCATGTTTATTGCTATTATAAAGTCAATAAAGAACTCAAGATAAAAACATTTGCAAACGATTTTAGAGACATAAAATTTATATGTAATGTGTAAGTTTCATGTAAATTGCATAAAAAATGAAAAAGATATTCATGTTCAAGTAACATAAACTTTCAAGTAAGTAAAAAATAAAGTCTAAGGTGTTGCCCTCTGTGGCTGAAGTTGACATCAACCAATTTCCTCCAAAATTAGCACCCTTACAGATAGGCTTACGTGCAGTCAGGTGTGTAAGTTTCATGCAAATCGCCCCATAAACAAAAGAGAGAGATAAAATTAAAAAAAAAAAAAATGAAATTTGACTTTTTTTTTTTAACTAAATTTTTTGTTAATAAAAAATAATTATAATTTGTTTTTAATATATGCTATTATGATACCTGTGAGTCATAGACATGATTTCAGTTGACATTTTTGTTTGATAATCTTTTTTCACCATTTTTTAAAATTTTTGACACATAATTCAATATTTTTTTTCATCCTTCCTATTTATGCTACGATGCTGAGACTTGGACCAAATGAAACCCTTTCCATATACAAGTTGTCAAAAAAGTTTGATTGAAATTGAACGAGTTTTCTTTGAAGAAAAAAGAAGAAACTTAAGAAACACAGACACTTAACACACTGGTACCTAGGAAGGCAAGGTTAGATTAGCAGAGTTAAGTTTAAGTGGGAACAATATTTCCCGGCACAGGCCCCCATAACTCTTGTTACCTATCGTTCGTTACGGCTCGTGACCCTACAACAGCCAACTTTATAAAAGGTCTAGGGTTACTAAAACTGCTGTTCACAAGAGCGGGTCACCAGTGTAACCCCATGATAAGTACAAAGCACAGAATTAAAAGTATACCTTAGGACTGAAGAAATATACGTATGCATTTTAATATATATATATTCCATATACATCTCAATAATATATATATGAACAGAGGGTCACTATTAAAGCAAACATCAAAATACTGTCTCTCCCAGAATAAAGATCTACTACATGACACAACAACAAGTAAACAGACTTATCTCCCACATGTTATTCCTTCTGGTCCCTTGAAGCTACTGAGTACTCTCGCACCGTCATTACCCATAATCCTCTCCCCCTTTGTCTCATCCAGGATGAGGGATGGAAACTACAGACTTTTTAATATTTAAAACTGATTGAACAACCACTTGTTCTCAAAACACATAAGAATGCAAATTAAATATAATAGTTACTTGCAAAATATATAAGTGCAATGCCACCTGCTTAATTACTGTAAATAAACAATTATATAAACTTAGTAAAAGTGACATCTGGAACTCCCATAACTGAACAGGTCCAGCAATTCTAATTTCCCGAATCTAACAGGTATTAGACGTGTGAAGAGCAACCGCGCTCCTGTCCCCACTGACATTGCCACACCACACGATAATTTACCAAAATATAATATGTGTATATATATGATGAAATGGAACAAAACAAGTTATTTTAAATTTATATACGTATTCAGCTAGGAGTACGTAACAGTAGACAAGTGTGGACGCTGGACACGTAGATTACTGTGGGAGATGCCAGGAAAATTTCTTTAGTGTAAGATTTACAAGTAACCGAAGAACAGTAAAGGAAGAGATTCTCGAAGCGAATTGAATAAGCTCTGAAAACCGAACCACACTTAAGCAAGTGAAGAAACGACGACGTCTCGGTCGGTTCTGGACCATTATGAGGTCGTGTAATAGAAGAGTGGAAGGAACAGGGAAATAAGCCTTGAATAATATGCTTAAATGATAAATAAGGCGAGAAACATTAAGAATGTTAGTCATTGTATTTTTTTAAGTAGCGGGAAATGAGGTGCACGGTAATTAATACTCTACTTTGCAAGCAATTAAATTTAAGCTCATCTAGATAAGTAACCAGTGCTCCTCCCTAGCCAGCAATAAACATCCGAGCCACAAGCTCCACAAATGAGTGTCAGGTGCAGCTCATCTTTGCTCTAACAGATGGTTTTATAAGGGTGAAATTATTTCCGGCGACTGCGATTCCCATCTTTTTCTTTCGGTGCTTCCACACCAGCGATAGACGGTGCAGGCAAGAACCTATAGTAATGGAGAGTTGGACACTACGTGGTTCGATTCTCCTAGAGTCCAGATGAATAGAATTTGACACAAACCTGTGGGTTACGTTCCCACACATTCCCACACGAGGGCCACTGTCCTTCGGCCCTCAACCCGTTGTCATGATTTCCCGAGCGTCAAATTTGAAGTGTTTCGCCCTTCCCGAGGGGGTCAGACTGTGACTGAGGCCCTTTATTCCCAGAACCCTCAGTTTACAGTCATTATAATTAAACAAAAGCGACAAAAATTTTACCGAAATAGTCGACACTCTTAAAAAAATGGTGCATGAAGAGGTTTTAGCGATTGACTTGCACCTCTAATCATCAGAACCTCACTTCACTGATAGATGATACAAGCGATACAATCCAGCGCCTCGTCTGGTTCATCTCACATCCCCACCAAAGCTTCACATTAGCATCCTTATCTCCGTTGCTCTATAAAACTCTTTAGAACATTCTTTCAATCTCAACTTTCTCAACACCATGAACTTGGCAGGTTTTTTAGTTTTATAGCAGCCGTCAGTTTTGTTGCTCCCGCAGCGAGCGGAACTTTTGTAATTCTCGCGGTGCTTGCAAAGGGAGTTGATTGTAAGTACACTTGGCCATGTTTGTGTCTAGGGAAGATGATAATGCGGCCGGAAGTGCAACTGGGGGAATATTACTGTGTGGAAGTCACAGGTCTCTCTGGTCTGGCAGTATATTTACTGTTTATATTATTAGTACAGTTGATTAGAGTGCCTCTAGGAACACTTATTGCGTAGATTCGAACCTTCATCAAGGCTCCTGTGGATTTGTTATTGGTATTATTCGTAAAGAAATCGCATTAACGTGATATATCGATGAGAGTATCAGTATGAACCATGGAAGGATTCGTCCCTGTCCTCTGGGTACTCCTAAGCACACGCCTTAGACCGCTACATCACGACATGGTCCAAAAGTAATGCAGCCTGGGATGGAACTGAACCCTCTAGTGTTCGTGAGGCCGAACCACAGTTGCACACATTGCCGCCCTGCACTCTGACTGTAGTCTAGGAACACTACCTCTTACGTTGATACACTCTCATTAATGTGATTTATTTGTGTATTTGAAGGGAAGTAAAATTTGACCAGTACCGGAGTGCATGGGGTCATGAGGTCATGGGGGCATGAGATCATGGGGGCATAGGTCATGGGGTCATGGGGCATGGGGTCATGGGTTATGCGGGTCATGGGGACATGGGGGGCATGAGTCATGGGGTCATGGGTTATGCGGGTCATGGGGACATGGGGGGCATGAGTCATGGGGTCATGGGGTCATGGGGTCATGAGTCATTGGGTTATGGGGTCATGGGTTATGGGAGCATGGGGGATCATGGTCATGGGGTCTGAGGTCATGGGGGTATGGTGCCATGGGTTCATGGGCCATGGGGGGCATGGGGCCATGGTGCCATGATGCCATGGGGTCATGGGGTCATGGAGGTCATGGGATGCAATATGTGTGAAGCCCCCTGATAGGTCTTTAGTGTAAGCCTCGGGTACCGCAGACGAGTCGGTATAATCTCAGGTTGTGTTGCTGTTGACGGTGTCGTGATGTTGTGGTCTAAGGCTTATGCTTGCCAGTACCGTAAGACAACTGCTAAAGCTTACTGACCAATATGAGGCCGCTACTAGTTACACCACTCAGACTCGTACATGTCTAACCTACGCTTGAAACACTCAAGTGGTTCCACATATATTATGCTTCTAGGTCATTTCTTTCATACCCCATTACCAAACCAGTTGTTTACTTATAACCAAACATATTGTTTCATAATACATATCCATCCACATATTTAAGTGGGGAATGGGGGCCAATTTCCATTTATGGGGGCAAAGGGGTCGACCCCGACCACTCAATATGACACTCCGTGAATCACCAATCGCAGTGCAATGTGGCTCTCCGTGAATCAAAAATCACCGTGCAATGTGGCTCTCCGTGAATCACCAATCACCGTGCAATGTGGCTCTCCGTGAATCACCAATCGCAGTGCAATGTGGCTCTCCGTAAATCACCAATCACCGTGCAATGTGGCTCTCCGTGAATCACCAATCACCGTGCAATGTGGCTCTCCGTAAATCACCAATCACCGTGCAATGTGGCTCTCCGTGAATCACCAATCACAGTGCAATGTGGCTCTTCGTGAATCACCAATCACAGTACAATGTGGCGAATGATTAGCCCCAAGAACCTACCTTCAAATCTTCGACTGACAACATAAGAGAGAGACCTTCTCTTTGATACAAAGATTTCATGAGGTAACCGGCGGTGCTCAGGTCTGCTTTTGTTTGTTTCTCATCCATTCGTCCTTCTCAAATTCTCATTTCCCCCCCCCCCCCCCCGCACTTCTCTCCATTTTTCTCTCTTCTCCCTCTTTGTCTCACATTCTCCCTCCCATTTACCTGTCTCCCCATTCTCCTTCCCCCCCCCCCTCCTAGCCTCCTCCCCCTCCTAGCCTCCCCCCTCCTAGCCTCCCCCCCCCCCCCCCAGCCAGTCTCTCTCTCCCTCCCACGTTCTCTCCTTCCTTCTCTCCATCTCTCCTAGTGGGCAAAATATACATCCGTGACGTTAGAAAGACAACCTCGACCACGTTGAATCAACGTTATTGAAGTTGATTCAGCTTCTTGACGTTGATTTAGAGTTATTGACGTTGATTCAACGTTATTGACGTTGATTCAACGTTATTGATGTTAATTCAGCATTGTTAACGTTGATTCAGCGTTGTTGACGATAATTCAACGATATTGACATCGATTCAAGGTTATTGACACAGTTTAGCGTTATTGAAGTTGATTATAAGTTCTTGACGTTGATTAAGCGTTACTGACGTTGATTCCGGGAGGCTGACAGGGCCACAGTGGGAGACATACAGGGGAGGCTGACAGGGCCACTGTGGGAGACATGCAGGGGAGGCTGACAGGGCCACAGTGGGAGACATACAGGGGAGGCTGACAGGGCCACTGTGGGAGACATGCAGGGGAGGCTGACAGGGCCACAGTGGGAGACATACAGGGGAGGCTGACAGGGCCACAGTGGTAGACATGTGTGAGAGGTTGACCGGGCCACAGTGGGAGACATGAGAGGAAGGCTGACAGGGCCACAGTGGGAGACATGTTGGGGAGGCTGACAGGGCCACAATGGGAGACATGAAAGGAAGGCTGACAGGGCCACAGTGTGAGACATGGAGTGGAGGCTGACAGGGCCACAGTGTGAGACATGTTGGGGAGGCTGACAGGGCCACAATGGGAGACATGAAAGGAAGGCTGACAGGGCCACAGTGTGAGACATGGAGTGGAGGCTGACAGGGCCACAGTAGGAAACATGTTGGGGAGGCTGACAGGGCCACAGTGGGAGACATGAAAGGAAGGCTGACAGGGCCACAGTGGAAAACATGCAGGGGTGGCTGACAGGGCCACAGTGTGAGACATGCAGGGGAGGCAGACAGCCACAGTGTGAGACATGGAGGAGAGGCTGACAGGACCGCAGTGGGAGACATGCAGGGCAGGCTGACAGGGCCACAGTGGGAGACATGCAGGGGAGGCTGACAGGGCCACAGTGGGAAACATGCAGGGGTGGCTGACAGGGCCACAGTGGGAGATATGTAGGGGAGGCTGAGAGGACCACAGCTGGAGACATGCAGGGGTGGTACCAGGGCCACAGTGGGGAACATGCAGGGGGACGGCTAAGGGAGGTGGGGGGGGGGGGGGGTAGAGTGTCCCCCCTTCAGCATGAATGGGTGAGGATGAGCTGTCAGCTATTATGCCTGACATTGTTAACCACTCAGAATTGTCAGTCGATAACGAGCCAAGGTTGGCTAAGCTGTCATCCGAGTCAAGGCTATTCTCACTTCTCACTCTGTTGATGTTGTTCTCATGGATTGTGACGCTGTTAACGTTACTGCTTTCGCTACTGCTGCTGCTGACGGCAGAGCTGCTGATGCTTGATCGAGGAAAAGGACTGGGGGAGGAATGAGGAAATGAGTGTTGGTGTGAACGCCTCCCTCCCGCTCCTGGAGTTGTGGGTTGTGACTCGTCTATGGGTAATGACGGCTCCGCTGAGCTGTCACTGCTGTTGTCGCTGTTGTCCGTGTCTGTCTCACTGTCACTCTCACCGCTGGTGGATACCAGGTCTGCCCACACTGGTGTGGATTTTGTAAAAAAAAAAATATTATCTCAAGAAAGAATGAAAATATATATATATATATATATATATATATATATATATATATATATATATATATATATATATATATATATATATATATAAAATATTATATAAATATATATTAAAAGCACTTTTAATTATAAACTGGCAAAGTTTCTGGTTCCATTATTAGAACCATTAACGCATAATGAATTTACTGTGAGAAATTCTCAGGATTTTGTAAAAGAACTTTCCTCTTTAAATTTTGAGTTCCCAACTATAATGGTCAGTTTCGATGTTGAATCACTTTTTACTAATATTCCTTTGTTGGAAACCATTGATATCTGTGTAAGTCAATTATTTGCGGACACTAACTTAGTGTTTGGATTTTGTAGTAAAATATTCAGACGGCTGTTAGAAATAGCAGTTAAACACTCCATCTTTATGTTTAATAATAAATATTATAAACAAATTGATAGAGTAGCAATGGGGTCTCCTTTAGGTCCTGCACTGGCTAATGCTTTTTTGAGTTTTCATGAAATAAATTGGCTTGATATATATATATATATATATATATATATATATATATATATATATATATATATATATATATATATATATATATATATATATATATATATATATATATATATATATATATATATATATATTAAGTTTACGTTTATGCGAATCTTCATTCCGGCACTGCCCATCTCGAAGGATCGGTGGTAGTACAGGTGTACAGTATGGACACTTCACCGTTTTGTAAACTGAAATTCAAAAATTCCTAAACAGATTCCTAAACAGAAAATTCGTAACAGATATAGCATGGGAAACAGAGCTCAGGGGAAAGACGGCCCAAGACATGATGGACTACATCACGCAGAAGTGCTAGGAAGCAACAAACAAGTTTGTCCCAGTCCAAAAGGAAAACAGTGAAATGAAGATGAGAAACCCATGGTTTAATCGGAGATGTAGGCTAGCTAAGCAGCAAAGTAAAAGGGCATGGAGAAACTATAGGAATAACAGGACACTTGAGAGCAGAGAAAGATACCAGAATGCCAGGAATGAATATGTCAGGATGAGAAGAGAGGCAGAAAGACAATAAGAAAATGACATCGCAAGCAAGGCAAAGACTCAGCCTAAATTGTTGCATAGCCACATCAGGAGAAAAACAACAGTAAAGGAAAGGTTATGAAATTAAGGATAAGGGAAGAAGGATTCACTACAAACGACAAGGAAGTGTGTGAGGAACTGAATAAGAAATTTAAGGAGGTCTTCACCTTAGAGCAAGGAGAAATTCCAGAGATAAGAGAAGGAATAGCTAACCAGGAACCACTGGAAGAGTTTGAGATTACCAGCGGGGAAGTAAGGAAGTGTTTACTAGAGTTGGATGTGACAAAGGCTATAGGCCCAGATGGAATCTCCCCTTGGATACTAAAGGAAGGAGCAGAAGAACTGTGCATTCCACTCTCCATAGTGTATTACAAATCACTGGCCACAGGGGAAATGTCAGAAATTTGGAAAGCAGCTAACGTAGTCCCGATATACAAGAAAGGGGATAGACAGGAGGCACTGAACTACAGGCCAGTGTCCCTAACCTGCATACCATGCAAACTGATGGAGAAGATTGTGCACAGAAAGCTAGTGGAACATCTGGAGTGAAAGAACTTTGTAACACAGCATCAACATGGGTTCAGGGATGGCAGGTCCTGCCTCACAGGGTTACATGAATATTACGTCCAGACAACAAACATAAGGCAAGAAAGAGCAGGGTGGGCAGACTGCATATTTTTGGATTGTCAGAAAGCCTTTGATGCAGTACCACACAAGAGGCTAGTGGAGATGCAGACTGGAGTGAAAGGGAAGGTACTCCATTGGATAAAGGAGTACCTAAACAACATTAGACAACGAGTTAGTGTGAGGGGTGATTGCTCAGATTGGCGAGACGTTACGAGTGGAGTCCCGCAGGGGTCAGTCAGTCCTTGGACCTATACTGTTTCTGTTATATGTAAATGATCTCCCAGAGGGTATAGAATCGTTCCTCTCAATGTTTGCCGATGATGCAAAAATTATGAGGAGGATTGAAACTGAGGACGATAGTAGTAGGCTACAAGATGACCTAGACAAACTGAGTTAATGGTCCAACAAAAGGCTGTTGAAGTTCAACCCGAGTAAATGCAAAGTAATGAAACTAGGCAGTGGATACAGGAGGCCAAACACAGGATACAGAACAGGAGATGAAGTACTTAATGAAACGGACAAAGAGAAAGATCTAGAAATTGATATCACATCAAACCTGTCTCCTGAAGCCCACATAAAAAGAATAACGTCTGCGGGATATGCGAGGCTGGCTAACATCAGAACAGCGTTCAGGAACCTGTGTAAGGAATCATTCAGAATCTTGTACACCACATATATAAGACCAACCCTGGAGTATGCGGCCCCAACATGGAGCCCGTATCTTGTCAAGCACAAGACGAAGCTGGAAAAAGTCCAAGGGTTTGCCACTAGACTAGTCCCAAAACTAAGAGGCATGAGTTACAAGGAAAGGCTGCGGGAAATGCACCTTACGACACTGGAAGACAGAAGAGTAAGGGGAGACATGATCACAACCTACAAAATCCACAGGGGAATCGACCGGGTAAACAAGGATAAACTATTCAACACTGGCGGGACGTGAACAAGGGGACACAGGTGGAAACTGATTACCAACATGAGCCACAGGTACGTTAGAAGGAACTTTTTCAGTGTCAGAGTAGTTAACGGATGGAATGCATTAGGCAGTGATGGTGGAGGCTGACTCCATACACAGTTTCAAATGTAGATATGATAGAGCCCAGTAGGCTCAGGAATCTGTACACCAGTTGATTGACAGTTGAGAGGCGGGACCAAAGAGCCAGAGCTCATCCCTGCAAGCACAAATAGATTAGTACAAATAGGTGAGTACACACACACACACACACTATACCACACACACTGTACCACACACACCATACCACACACACCATACCACACACACTGTACCACACACACACTGTACCACACACACTATACCACATACACACTATACCACACACACTATACCACACACTGTACCACACACACTGTACTACACACTGTACCATACATACTGTACCACACACACTCTACCACATACGCACTATTCCACACACACTATACCACACACACACTGTACCTCACACACACTGTACCACACACACTATACCACACACACTATACCACACACACACACTGTACCTCACACACACTCTACCACACACACACTATTCTACACACACTATACCACACACACACTGTACCTCACATACACTGTACCACACACACTCTATACCACACACACTGTACCACACACACTGTACCACACACACTGTACCACACACACTCTACCACACACACTCTACCACACACACTATACCACACACACACTATACCACACACACTGTACTACACACACTGTACCACACACACTATACCACACACACTCTACCACATACACTCTGTACCACGCACACTGTGCCAAACACACACTGTATCACACACACTATACCACACACACTGTACTACACACACTGTACCACACACACTGTACCACACACACTGTACCACACACACTATACCACACACACTATACCACACACACACTGTACCACACACACTATACCACACACACTATACCACACACACTGTACCACACACACTATACCACACACACTATACCACACACACTGTACCACACACACACTGTATCACACACACTATACCACACACACTGTACTACACACACTATACCAAACACACTGTACCACACACACTGTACCACACACACTATACCACACACACTCTACCACTGTTATGATCTCAGCCTGCAGGAGAAACGAGTCTCCCTTCTTGAGAGTTATTCAGCAAGCCTGACCTAACTAGAAGGTCTAGCAAATATTGAGGTGATAACCCATATGAAAAATGGCTGGTTGGATATGTAAAACAATTTAAGATTATGGGCAGTAAGTAAGGAAATAGATAAATGACGGGCTAGGAGATGTGGACATTTTGCTGGAGGCGTGAGGCTCGCTTCTGGAGGACCTTGACCTCACTTGAGTGCCAGACATCGCAGGGGGAAGCCGCGCTCCGTTTGAGCTCCCGTCAGAAGGGAACCCCTAGTGATATATCTCGAAGAGAAGAGAAGTGTGCAGACGTACCAGCTGTGGAATAGAGCTGGGGACGTGTGGTCTCAAGTCGTGGACGATAATTAGTGAATATTAAGCCGCCCGGAGGCATTATTGTGGGCCGTGGAGCGCCCTGACCAAGCCTCGTCAGAGGAAGAAGCGCCCTCGACCAGACGTTCTGTGGTAAGCACGATATACGCCAGTTCATAGTGATTGCATTGTAGTTGGTCGTGTGCCCAGCGACAGTAGCGATGTTTATTTATAAGTTAGACATGTTTTAATAAGGCAGAAGGCCTGAAATAGGAGAGTGAAGAGGGAGGAACACGGAGCGACGTCCGTCCCCTCTGAGCGCTGGCGGACGACTGAGGGAGCCTGGCTCCGGATGGAGGAAGACCCTCCCAGCGAGTGAGGACCGCCGCCCGGCGAGGTGGAGTATGGACCCGCCCAAAACGGGGGAGTCCACTCTCACTGTATGTAGAGGACAGATAGAGGTTTGAGGCAAGCATATTGTGTGGTTATTTTTGTTTATGTGTTAAAGGGGAACATTTTATTGGAACGTCGATGGGTTGCAGGTTTGTCTTTTGGGGAAGAAGTTGCTGAGAACTTCGAAGCCAGCAGATGATGTAGCTGATGAGACTCCAAGGTAGTGGAGCAGAGGACCTCGAGCTGTGAGGAGAAGCAGCAGTGAAGAGGAGTGTCACGTGCTTCTGTAGAGGTGGTGTAGCAGCCAAGAGAGCTGTGGAAGAACCTAACAGAAGGGTGAAGCACCGTAGTTGCACAAGGAAACTTCATGATAGCAGCCTGGAGGAGCTGCAGAGGATCCTGGTAGTGAAGCCCGGAAGAACCTAAGGATATTAGGGTTGTGAACTTCCAGAGGTGGAAGGGGAAGTTCTGGTGGATTACTAGTAGGGAGTTGATAGTGTTTGGTTGTCATTAGCGTGCAAGACGCAGTGAGAGGTGAGTGACTGTTGGCATTCTTATGTCAAGGAGTTTTTTATACTGAAGTATCAATGAACATTTATACTGGTATATGTTATTGCATTCAAATGCTGATTTTCTATATATACATTATCTTGCTGATAGTGCATCAGTGTATGTAGGCTTGACCAACTTGAGGAGGTTAATGGTATCAGGTGGTGAACCAGGAGATAGGATACCACTGGATAAGCTGATAATAGAGTTCTGATGGTGTTGGAGTGCAACCTGATTGTGATTATCGAGTATAGGATTCATTATTATTATATGTGTGTATGTATCGTGTATGTGCTTTGTCCAGTAAATGTGTCACAATTTGCTGGTGTTTGCCCTTGTCCTAGTGAGGCTTCCCAGGAGGTAGTAAAGAAGGAGAGAGAAAGAACCAAGAACCACTGCTGTGGACAGGGTAAGAGGTAATACTAGTAAGTCATAGGGGATTGAGATCATATCTCATAAGGAGAGAGTGGGGAGTCACAGCGGCTCAAGTGGGTGTGTGCACGTGACAACGAGGCTAAGTATTGGAGCCGCATCCCCTAAACGTGTGACGTTGAGCCCCTCTCCAAGAGCCAGAAGCGCCAAGGGTGATCTCCTAGTATAAGCACTCTGCCGAGTTGTGGGTTGGGTTGTCCATAGAGAAGGATCGACGACGACAACACCAACCAACCCACAGTCTATAATAAATTGGGGGCCTGTGTCCGGGAGAGTGAACTGACACACCCACACCCTGTCCAAGAGTGGATTTGTACACCCCTGCTGAGATAAACTGTGTGAACGCAGGTGTATATTCTCTCTCTTGGGAAGACTCACAGGACAAGATGGATAAGGTGCAAGCGTTTGTGGAGTCAGGCAAGCCTGAGGATTTAGAAGGTTGCACGAGGGATCAATTGAAACAAATAGCAGAAAAATGTGGCATCAGGTTGAAAGCATCTAAAGTAGCTGGGATGAAGGATGAGATCCTGAGGCAGTTGAGAGCCAGAAGTGAAGCGGCAGAACAAGGAGCCCAGAAAGGAGCTGAAAGTGGAAAGGAGGATGATGGGCAGGATGAAGTGAGATCCCAGGGATCGAGTAGGAGCAGCAAGAGTAGCCGCAGTAGCAGGAGTAGCCGAAATAGGAGCTTGGAGAGATTCCAGTTAGAGCTCCAGATGCAGCGTGAGGAGAGACAGTTCCAGCTGGAAAAGATGAAATTAGAACTCCAGATGAAAAATGAAGCCGAGAAGGAAAAAGAGAAAAACCAGGCTGGAAGTAGAAAAAGAGAAAACCAGGTTGGAAGTAGAAAAAGAGAAAACCAGAGTAAGAGAACTGGAGTTGGAACAGGAGAAAGAAAAAGAGAAAGCAAGGCTAGAGGTGGAAAAAGAAAAAGAGAGAACAAAACAAATGCAGATAGAAGCGAATAGAACCTTGGCTGAACAAAGGATTGAACATGGGTTGCCAGAGAGCACCACCCAGGTATCACACCCACCAGATGTTAGGGTTAGGGAGAAGGACATTCCCTTGTTTGTGCCCGAAGAGGCAGAGAGCTTCTTCGAGCATTTTGAGAAAGTAGCCAGCATCAAAGAGTGGCCACAGGAGGAATGGGCCCAGCTGGTCCAGTTAAGATTGACCGGTGCAGCCAGGGAGGCATACACCCAATTGTCACTGGAAGAGTGCCAGGATTACGCCACAGTAAAGAGCAGCATATTGCGCTCGTTTCAGTTAACCTCAGAGGCTTATAGGAAGCGCTTCAGAGAAATGATCAAAGTTGGAGCATGTACATTTGCTGAGACAGCAAGAGATCTGGAAAGACGATTCCAGAAGTGGATTGAGGCTGCTGGAGTTGGATCTTACGCTGACCTGAAGCAACTGATGGTCATGGAAAAGTTCTTGGAGATGATGCATCCCGAAACAAAGTTCAAGATCCAAGAAGCAGGGATAATGGAGGTGAAAGATGCCGCAGATAGGGCGGATATGATTACTGAAGCATACAAGAGCTTGAGGGAGAACAGAGTGAGAAGCGAGGTGAGACGCAGCAATGGCAGATCCAATGGAGTCTGGGGAGGAAGAAATTATGAAAGACCCAGAGGAGTCTGGGGTGAGAAAAATTTTGATAAATGGGCAGATAAAAGTAAGTACCCTAAAACTCAGAAGAGTAGGTCGCACACTTCGTCTGAAAGTGAAGATGGAGGAGCAAAACGAGAAACTGATCGGTATCCAGGAAATCAAGAATCCAGTAAAGCTCCACAGAGTACGAGTAGTACGTCTGGCCCGAGGAACTCCAATACGAGTGGGCAGAGTCAGAGCTACTCTGGTACGTATAGGAGAGATTTCTCCCAGATGAGATGTTACAATTGTAACGGATTGGGTCACGTGATGCGATATTGTCGGCAGGGCAAGAGAGTTGTGACCCTGGCCATGTGTGACCCCCGAAGTAAATATACTAATGTGTTCCGAGACAAACCACAGAGAGCGAACTTAGTGAACGAGAGGTATAGACCGTTCATGAGCAAAGGTTGGATCAGTATAAGAGGCCAACCTGAGGTAGAAGTTGGTATCTTAAGAGATACCGGAGCTAATCAGAGCTTGATTGCGAGAAGCCTGATTGGGGATGGTCGACGGTTAGCTGGCAGTGGGAAGATGAAAGTATATGGGTTATTGTCTGAGAGTGACATGCCCGTATGTGCTGTCCAGCTAAGGTCGGAATATGTGTCGGCGGAGGTGATGTTGGGAGTATGCCCCGACATACCTATTCCAGGAGTCCAAGTGATCCTGGGGAATGACTTGTGCGGGACAAAGGTGTTGCCAAGAGTCATAGTGGAGACTGTGCCAGAGGAGAGCCCAGAAGGCCACGGCATGGGTGGGACACCTGAGAGTGTGAACCTGACTGACATCCGAGGAGATGAGTCAGGAGACCGCCAAGCCATTGAGTACCCTGTCTCGGTAGTGATGAAGACAGAGGTGGCCGACAAGGAAGACGCTGGAGAAGATGAGACAGTGTCAATTAAACCGGTAGAAGATATTGATGTAGATATAGCATGGCTGTTTGATGAAGGTCCAGCCCAGAAAAATGAAGTCTCGGTGAGGTCAAAAGTGAAGATGGCCCAGCCGAAGAAGAATACTGTGAAGGGAGTTGACCTGAGTAGAGCCCAGACTGCTGAAATTAGGAGTCGGAAGGTGAATGCAACTGTGCTGAGTAGGAATGAGGAAGGATGTGGACATACAGAGGACGAGAGTAGAGCGTCGAGTTGTCCACGAGCACAGAGGCATTTGGGTAGTAGAGTTAAGTTGTTTGAGATGTCAAGAGTTGACACGTTTCGCAGACAACGTGGAGGAGAGATAGTGAAGAAGGGTAGTAGCCGAGAAAATGAAAGGAGAAGAGACAGTATGTGTGGAGAGATGCTTACGAGCACTCTGGGAGAGATAGAGCGACATGTATGGTCGAGTGCTGTTGGATGTAGTGCAGTGCTCGAAGAAACTTTTAGGGAACGAAGAAGAGTTGAAGGAGAAGAAATGGAGTGGTATAGAAGTGAAAAATGTGAAAAGAGGATGATACAAGCATGGAGGAATAGGGGAAAGCCGAGGACTCGATGGAAGTCAAACAGGATGAGGTCTCGGATAAATGAGGAGACGAAAGGGAGGATCGTCGGTGAAGACGAGGGAGTGAAGTATGATGGCAGGAGACGGAAGTATAATGGCAGTAGATGGAAGTATGAAGACGACAGAGGAGATACAAACAGTAGATGTCTGACTCTGGACGTGAAGAGAAGAAGACGAGGAAACGGAGGGTGGAGACAGTAAGTAGAGTGGAACGATGGAGTGCAGGCGTCCAAGGAGGACAGCCTAGCCAACAGGTGCCAGAGAAGTCAAATCGTTTATGAGAAGATCGTGTTTCTGGAGAGTTGTGAGCCAGATGTTGCAAGGTGCAACGAATTAATTGTAGACTCCTAAGAGAGTATATGGGGTGAAGAACGAGACAGTGTAGTGGCGGATGTATTATCCCAAGCTTTGCCACTGGAATAACTCTCAAAAATAAGGGGAGGGGAGTGTTATGATCTCAGCCTGCAGGAGAAACGAGTCTCCCTTCTTGAGAGTTATTCAGCAAGCCTGACCTAACTAGAAGGTCTAGCAAATATTGAGGTGATAACCCATATGAAAAATGGCTGGTTGGATATGTAAAACAATTTAAGATTATGGGCAGTAAGTAAGGAAATAGATAAATGACGGGCTAGGAGATGTGGACATTTTGCTGGAGGCGTGAGGCTCGCTTCTGGAGGACCTTGACCTCACTTGAGTGCCAGACATCGCAGGGGGAAGCCGCGCTCCGTTTGAGCTCCCGTCAGAAGGGAACCCCTAGTGATATATCTCGAAGAGAAGAGAAGTGTGCAGACGTACCAGCTGTGGAATAGAGCTGGGGACGTGTGGTCTCAAGTCGTGGACGATAATTAGTGAATATTAAGCCGCCCGGAGGCATTATTGTGGGCCGTGGAGCGCCCTGACCAAGCCTCGTCACAGGAAGAAGCGCCCTCGACCAGACGTTCTGTGGTAAGCACGATATACGCCAGTTCATAGTGATTGCATTGTAGTTGGTCGTGTGCCCAGCGACAGTAGCGATGTTTATTTATAAGTTAGACATGTTTTAATAAGGCAGAAGGCCTGAAATAGGAGAGTGAAGAGGGAGGAACACGGAGCGACGTCCGCCCCCTCTGAGCGCTGGCGGACGACTGAGGGAGCCTGGCTCCGGATGGAGGAAGACCCTCCCAGCGAGTGAGGACCGCCGCCCGGCGAGGTGGAGTATGGACCCGCCCAAAACGGGGGAGTCCACTCTCACTGTATGTAGAGGACAGATAGAGGTTTGAGGCAAGCATATTGTGTGGTTATTTTTGTTTATGTGTTAAAGGGGAACATTTTATTGGAACGTCGATGGGTTGCAGGTTTGTCTTTTGGGGAAGAAGTTGCTGAGAACTTCGAAGCCAGCAGATGATGTAGCTGATGAGACTCCAAGGTAGTGGAGCAGAGGACCTCGAGCTGTGAGGAGAAGCAGCAGTGAAGAGGAGTGTCACGTGCTTCTGTTGAGGTGGTGTAGCAGCCAAGAGAGCTGTGGAAGAACCTAACAGAAGGGTGAAGCACCGTAGTTGCACAAGGAAACTTCATGATAGCAGCCTGGAGGAGCTGCAGAGGATCCTGGTAGTGAAGCCCGGAAGAACCTAAGGATATTAGGGTTGTGAACTTCCAGAGGTGGAAGGGGAAGTTCTGGTGGATTACTAGTAGGGAGTTGATAGTGTTTGGTTGTCATTAGCGTGCAAGACGCAGTGAGAGGTGAGTGACTGTTGGCATTCTTATGTCAAGGAGTTTTTTATACTGAAGTATCAATGAACATTTATACTGGTATATGTTATTGCATTCAAATGCTGATTTTCTATATATACATTATCTTGCTGATAGTGCAACAGTGTATGTAGGCTTGACCAACTTGAGGAGGTTAATGGTATCAGGTGGTGAACCAGGAGATAGGATACCACTGGATAAGCTGATAATAGAGTTCTGATGGTGTTGGAGTGCAACCTGATTGTGATTATCGAGTATAGGATTCATTATTATTATATGTGTGTATGTATCGTGTATGTGCTTTGTCCAGTAAATGTGTCACAATTTGCTGGTGTTTGCCCTTGTCCTAGTGAGGCTTCCCAGGAGGTAGTAAAGAAGGAGAGAGAAAGAACCAAGAACCACTGCTGTGGACAGGGTAAGAGGTAATACTAGTAAGTCATAGGGGATTGAGATCATATCTCATAAGGAGAGAGTGGGGAGTCACAGCGGCTCAAGTGGGTGTGTGCACGTGACAACGAGGCTAAGTATTGGAGCCGCATCCCCTAAACGTGTGACGTTGAGCCCCTCTCCAAGAGCCAGAAGCGCCAAGGGTGATCTCCTAGTATAAGCACTCTGCCGAGTTGTGGGTTGGGTTGTCCATAGAGAAGGATCGACGACGACAACACCAACCAACCCACAGTCTATAATAACCACACACACTGTACCACACACACACTGTCTCACACACACTATACCACACACACTATACCACACACACTGTACTACACACACTATACCAAACACACTGTACCACACACACTGTACCACACACACTATACCACACACACTATACCACACACACTGTACCACACACAAACACTGTACCACACACAATGTACCACACACACTGTACCACACACAGTACCGCACATGAGACTGCTGTTCAAGCTCGAGAGGCAGGCGGGGGTGGTGGGAAAGGTCCTAGCATGGATAAGGAACTACCTAACAGGAAGGAGCCAAAGAGTTACGGTAAGGGGCGAGAAGTCGGACTGGCGAACAGTAACAAGTGGAGTACCACAAGGATCGGTGCTGGGACCAATTCTATTTCTTGTATATGTTAACGACATGTTTACAGGCGTAGATTCCTACATGTCGATGTTTGCGGATGATGCAAAGTTGATGAGAAGAGTTGTGACAGATGAGGATTGCAGGATCCTCCAAGAGGACCTGAACAGATTGCAGAGATGGTCAGAGAAATGGCTACTAGAATTCAACACGAGCAAGTGTAAAGTTATGGAAATGGGACTAGGAGATAGGAGACCAAAGGGACAGTACACAATGAAGGGGAACAGCCTACCTGTAACGACGCGTGAAAGAGACCTGGGGGTGGACGTAACACCTAATCTATTTCCTGAGGCACATATTAATAGGATAACGACAGCAGCGTACTCTACACTGGCAAAAGTTAGAACATCATTCAGAAACCTAAGTAAGGAGGCATTTAGGGCGCTTTACACTGCCTACGTAAGGCCAGTCTTAGAGTATGCCGCCTCATCATGGAGTCCCCATCTCAAGCAGCATATAATGAAACTGGAAAAGGTTCAGAGGTTTGCAACGAGACTCGTCCCAGAGCTACGAGGGATGGGGAATGAGGAGCGCCTGAGGAAACTGTGCCTTACGACACTAGAAAGAAGAAGGGAGAGGGGGACATGATAGGAATGTATAAGATACTCAGAGGGATTGACAGAGTGGACATAGACGAAATGTTCACACGGAATAGTAACAGAACGAGAGGACATGGATGGAAGCTTGAAACTCAGATGAGTCACAGAGATGTTAGGAAGTTTTCTTTTAGCGTGAGAGTAGTGGGGAAATGGAATGCACTTCAGGAACAGGTTGTGGAAGCAAATACTATTCATAATTTTAAAACCAGGTATGATAGGGAAATGGGACCGGAGTCATTGCTGTAAACAACCGATGCTCGAAAGGCGGGATCCAAGAGTCAATGCTCGATCCTGCAGACACAACTAGGTGAGTACAACTAGGTGAGTACACACTATACCACACACACTGTACCACACACAAACACTGTACCACAAACAATGTACCACACACACACTGTACCACACACACTGTACCACACAACCCGAGAAAACAGAGAACCATACCATATGGACTGTACCATATGGACTGTACCATACAACCCGAGAAAACAGAGAAATGAAGATGAGAAACCCATGGTTTAATCAAAGATGTAGGCTAGCTAAGCAGCAAAGTAAAAGGGCATGGAGAAACTATAGGAATAACAGGACACTGGAGAGCAGAGAAAGATACCAGAATGCCAGGAATGAATATGTCAGGATGAGAAGAGAGGCAGAAAGACAATACGAAAATGACATCGCAAGCAAGGCAAAGACTCAGCCTAAATTGTTGCATAGCCACATTAGGAGAAAAACAACAGTAAAGGAACAGGTTATGAGATTAAGGATAGGGGCGGAAGGATTCACTACAAATGACAAGGAAGTGTGTGAGGAATTGAATAAGAAATTCCAGGAGGTCTTCACCTTAGAACAAGGAGAAATTCCAGAGGTAAGTGAGGGAATAGCTAACCAGGAACCACTGGAAGAGTTTGAGATTACCAGTGGGGAAGTAAGGAAGTGTTTACTAGAGTTGGACGTGACGAAGGCTATAGGCCCAGATGGAATCTCCCCTTGGGTTCTAAAGGAAGGAGCAAGAGAACTGAGCCTACCACTCTCCATAGTGTATAACAAATCACTGGCAACAGGGGAACTGCCAGATATTTGGAAAGCAGCTAACGTAGTTCCGATATACAAGAAAGGGGATAGACAGGAGGCACTGAACTACAGGCCAGTGTCCCTAACCTGCATACCATGCAAGCTGATGGAGAAGATTGTGCGAAAAAAACTAGTGGAGCATCTGGAGCGAAGGAACTTTGTAACACAGCATCAACATGGGTTCAGGGATGGCAGGTCCTGCCTCACAGGGTTACTTGAATTCTACGACCAGGCAACAAAAATAAGGCAAGAAAGAGAAGGGTGGGCAGACTGCATATTTTTGGATTGTCAGAAAGCCTTTGATACAGTACCACACAAGAGGCTAGTGCGAAAGTTGGAGATGCAGGCTGGAGTGAGAGGGAAGGTACTCCGGTGGATAGAGGAATACCTAAGCAACAGGAGACAACGAGTCTGTGTGAGGGGTGAGGTCTCAGATTGGCGAGACGTCACAAGTGGAGTCCCGCAGGGGTCAGTCCTTGGACCTATACTGTTTCTGGTATATGTAAATGATCTCCCAGAGGGTATAGATTCGTTCCTCTCAATGTTTGCCGACGATGCAAAAATTATGAGGAGGATTGAAACAGAGGATGATAGTAGGAGGCTACAAGATGACCTGGATAGACTGAGTGAATGGTCCAACAAATGGCTGTTGAAGTTCAACCCGAGTAAATGCAAAGTAATGAAACTAGGCAGTGGAAACAGGAGGCCAGGCACAGGATACAGAATAGGAGATGAAGTACTTAATGAAACAGACAGAGAGAAAGATCTAGGAGTTGATATCACACCAAACCTGTCTCCTGAAGCCCACATAAAGAGAATAACGTCTGCGGCATATGCGAGGCTGGCTAACATCAGAACGGCGTTCAGGAACCTGTGTAAGGAATCATTCAGAATCTTGTACACCACATATGTAAGACCAATCCTGGAGTATGCGGCCCCAGCATGGAGCCCGTACCTTGTCAAGCACAAGACGAAGCTGGAAAAAGTCCAAAGGTATGCTACTAGACTAGTCCCAGAACTAAGAGGCATGAGTTATGAGGAAAGGCTGCGGGAAATGCACCTCACGACACTGGAAGACAGAAGAGTAAGGGGGGACATGATCACAACCTACAAAATCCTCAGGGGAATCGACCGGGTAAACAAGGATGAACTATTCAACACTGGTGGGACGCGAACAAGGGGACACAGGTGGAAGCTGAGTACCCAAATGAGCCACAGAGACGTTAGAAAGAACTTTTTCAGTGTCAGAGTAGTTAGTAAATGGAATGCATTAGGAAGTGATGTGGTGGAGGCTGACTCCATACACAGTTTCAAATGTAGATATGATAGAGCCCAATAGGCTCAGGAATCTGTACACCAGTTGATTGACGGTTGAGAGGCGGGACCAAAGAGCCAGAGCTCAACCCCCTTTAAGCACAATTAGGTGAGTACACAAAGCAGAGAGAGATACCAGAGAACTAGAATTGAGTATGTCAGGGTGAGAAGAGAAGCAGAGAAAAGTTATGAAAATTATATAGCAAACAAAGCCAAGACCAAACCAAAGCTATTCCACAGTCACATCAGAAGGAAAACACCAGTGAAAGAACAGGTATTGAAACTGAGAACAGGCGAGGAAAGGTATACAGAGAATGACAAAAAAGTGTGTGAAGAACTCAACAAGAGGTTCCAGGAGGTCTTCACAATAGAACATGGTGAGGTCACTGTGCTAGGAGAAAGGGAGGTAAACCAAGCGGTCTTGGAAGAGTACGAAATTACGAGTGAGGAGGTCAAGAGACACCTGCTGGACCTGGATGTTAGAAAGGCTGTTGGTCCAGACGGAATCTCGCCATGGGTACTGAAAGAGTGTGCAGAGGCACTTTGCTTTCAACTCTCCATAGTGTATAGTAGGTCACTGGAGATGGGAGACCTACCAGAAATATGGAAGACGGCGAATGTGGTCCCAATATACAAAAAGGGCGACAGGCAAGAGCCACTGAACTACAGGCCAGTGTCCTTTACTTATATACCATGCAAGGTGATGGAGAAGATGGTCAGAAAAAACCTGGTAACACATCTGGAGAGAAGAGACTTCGTGACAAATCGCCAACATGGATTCAGGGAGAGTCAATCTTGCCTGATTGACTTAATAGAATTCTACGACCAGATGACAAAGATTAAGCAAGAAAGAGAAGGCTGGGCGGACTGCATTTTCTCGGATTGTCGGATAGCCTTTGACACAGTACCGCATAAGAGGCTGGTACATAAGCTGGAGAGACAGGCAGGTGTATCTGGTAAGGTGTTCCAGTGGATAATGGAGTACCTGAGTAATAAGAAGCAGAGAGTTACTGTGATTGGTGAGACCTCAGATTGGCGTGAAGTCACCAGTGGAGTCCCACAGGGCTCTGTACTCGGTCCTATCTTGTTTCTGATATATGTAAATGATCTCCCGGAGAGTATAGATTCCTCTCAATGTTTGCGGACGATGCCAAAATTATGAGAAGGATTAAGACAAAGGAGGACTGCTTGAGGCTTCAAGAAGACCTAGACAAGCTGAAGGAATGGTCAAACAAAGGGTTGTTAGAGTTTAACCCAAACAAATGTAATGTAATGAAGATAGGCGTAGGGAGCAGGAGGCCTGATACAAGGTACCATCTGGGAGACGAAATACTTCAAGATTCAGAGAAAGAAAAAGACTTGGGGGTTGATATCACGCCAGACCTGTCTCCTGCAGCCCATATCAAGAGGATAACATCAGCGGCATATGCTAGGCTGGCCAACATACGAACGGTATTCAGAAACTTGTGTAAAGAATCATTCAGAACTTTGTATACCACATATGTCAGGCCAATCCTGGAGTATGCAGCCCCAGCATGGAGTCCATATCTAGTCAAGGATAAGACTAAACTGGAAAAGGTTCTAAGGTTTGCAACCAGACTAGTACCCGAGCTGAGAGGTATGAGCTACGAGGAGAGACTACGGGAATTAAACCTCACTTCGCTGGATGACAGAAGAGTTAGGGGGGGACATGATCACCACATTCAAGATTCTCAAGGGAATTGATTGGGTAGATAAAGACAGTCTATTTAACACAAGGGGCACACGCACTAGGGGACACAGGAGGAAACTGACTGCCCAAATGATCCACAGAGATATTAGAAAGAACTTTTTTAGTGTCAGAGTGGTTGACAAATGGAATGCATTAGGAAGTGATGTGGTGGAGGCTGACTCCATACACAGTTTCAAGTGTAGATATGATAGAGCCCAATAGGCTCAGGAGCCTGTACACCTGTTGATTGACGGCTGAGAGGCGGGACCAAAGAGCCAGAGCTCAACTCCCGCAAGCACAAATAGGTGAGAACACACACACTGTACCACACTCACACACTATACCACACACACTGTACCATGCACACTGTACCAAACACGCTGTACCACATACATACTATACCACACACACTGTACCACGCACACTGTACCACACACACTGTACCACACACTCTGTACTATAGTGTGGTACACTGTAGTACATTGTGTGGTACAACTAGTAACTAGCATAACTAGTATTTAGTTAGTAAATGGAATGCATTAGGAAGTGATGTGGTGGAGGCTGACTCCATACACAGTTTCAAATGTAGATATCATAGAGCCCAGTAGGCTCAGGAACCTGTACACCAGTTGATTGACAGTTAAGAGACGGGACCAAAGAGCCAGAGCTCAACCCCCGCAAGCACAAATAGGTGAGTAGACACACTGTACCTGGGGGCCTGGTAGCCTGGTGGTTAGTGTGCAGTACTCGTAATTCTGTGGCGCGGGTTCGATTCCGCACCAAGCAGAAACAAATGGGCAAAGTTTCTTTCACCCTGAATGCCCCTGTTACCTAGCAGTAAATAGGTACCTGGGAGTTAGTCAGCTGTCACGGGCTGCTTCCTGGAGTGTGTGTGTTGAGAGGCGGGCCGAAAGGGCTCAACCCCCGCAAACACAACTAGGTGAATACACATACACACTGAAGCCACACACACTCTACCACACATACACTGTACCACACACACTGTACCACACATACACTGTATCACACACACTGTACCACACACACTGTACCACACACACACTGTACCACACACACTGTTCCACACACACTGTACCACAAATACACTGTATCACACACACACTGTACCACACACACTGTACCACACACACACTGTACCACACCCACTATACCACACACACTGTACCACACACACTGTACCACACACACTGTACCACATACACACTGTACCACACACACACTGTACCACACACACTCTACCACATACACACTGTACCACACACACTGCACCACACACACTGTACCACACTCACACTGTGCCACACACACTGTACCACACACTCACACTGTGCCACACACACTGTACCACACACACACTGTAACACATACACACTGTACAACACACACACACTGTGCCACACACACTGTACCACACACACACTGTACCACACATACACTGTACCACACACTGTACCACACACACACTGTACCACACACTCACACTGTGCCACACACACTGTACCACACACACTGTACCACACACACACTGTACCACACACACACTGTACAACACACACACACACTGTACCACACACACACTGTACCACACACACACTGTACAACACACACACACTGTACAACACACACACACTGTGCCACACACACTGTACCACACACACACTCGACCACACATACACTGTACCACACATACACTGTACCACACACACACTGTATCACACATACACCGTACCACACACACACTGTACAACACGCACACACTGTGCCACACACACACACTGTACCACACACACACTGTACAACACACACACACTGTGCCACACACACACACTGTACCACACACACACTGTACAACACACACACACTGTGCCACACACACTGTACCACACACACTGTAACTCATAAACTGTACAACACACACTGCACCAGACACACTGTACCACACACACACTGTACAACACACACACACTGTGCCACACACACACTGTACCACACACACACACTGTGCCACACACACTGTACCACACACACTGTAACACATAAACTGTACAACACACACTGCACCAGACACACTGTACCACACACACACTGTACAACACACACACACTGTGCCACACACACACTGTACCACACACACACACTGTGCCACACACACTGTACCACACACACTGTAACACATAAACTGTAGAACACACACTGCACCACACACACTGTACCACACACACACACTGTGCCACACACACTGTACCACACACACTGTAACACATAAACTGTACAACACACACTGCACCACACACACTGTACCACACACACACTGTACAACACACACACACTGTGCCACATAAACTGTACAACACACAGTGTACCACACACACTGTGCCACACCATTCCTGGCAGTAGTAAAAATAAATATTCCTTGCGACAAATCTCTCGCAACACTAGTTAACCATCACAATACCTGCAACACCTGATCATCACAATACCTGCAACACCTGATCATCACAATACCTGCAACACCTGATCATCACACTACCTGCAACACCTGATCATCACACTACCTGCAACACCTGATCATCACAATACCTGCAACACCTGATCATCACACTACCTGCAACACCTGATCATCACAATACCTGCAACACCTGATCATCACACTACCTGCAACACCTGATCATCAAACTACCTGCAACACCTGATCATCACACTACCTGCAACACCTGATCATCACACTACCTGCAACACCTGATCATCACACTACCTGCAACACCTGATCATCACACTACCTGCAAGATCATCACATGGAAGTGAGTTTGGAGACCCACGTGTGGTGCTCGTCGAGTGAAGGAGGAAGACATTGTAAGGCGTGATAGTGAGAGAACACCTGTGATTAATGCCGTTACCTCTAGTCAGAAAATGTTGTCAGTAAGGCCAGTCAGAGGCGTGCGTGATCAGCGCTAAGGTGAGGGTGTGCCCAAACGGTGTAGCACGATCACAAACCACGCCCCACTCTTCGTGGTAAGAACCTTTATGGTATATTTACTAGCTGGTGCTCTTGGGCAAAATGTACGGTGGCCCTAAGTCATTCTTATTAACGTTATCGAGTGAGCTGTGTAGTAGCGATAGATAGCATATGGGCATATTGAACTTGGACCACATCCAGAGGAAGAGTCGACGTGTGTACTACCTGCCTTACCAAGAGTGACTGACAACTTTCCCGGTACGCCAACAACCCGTTCTCAGACCAAGTCTATTCCATCCGGCGATCAACCCCATTGACGCATGTTACGAAATACCGTATCGTGTTATTTCGTCGCATAAAGGCACGGTTATTTAATAGTAATACGTTCATCATTACAGGAAGAACAAGGTTAACGACCATGGAGGTCGTTAACGGTCAGCACGGTGTGGCTTGTCCGGTGGCGGGAATTTCTGTTAGCCAATCAGAAGCACCGGGCGAGGTAATGAGTGCTGGTCGGAGCATGAGGACAAATAGACATCTACTTCCCTCCATTTAGTCAACATTCTGTCGTCGCTTTCGGATGTTTGACCAACTGACCCAACTGTTAGTGTGCTCCACCCTCACGAAGGAAGAGGACCTCGTTGCATGGTCGTAGTATCTCTCTCTCTCTCTCACTCTCTCTCTCTCTCTCTCTCTTTTATTTATATATATATATATATATATATATATATATATATATATATATATATATAAATAAGAGAGATCATCACACATTTATATATATATAAACAAACTGTACTTATGTACAATGCCTTAATATATATACATGTAATATATTGTATATAATGTGGATCGAGATATATCCGAATATATCCACGATGAAGTTTTTATGCGAACTTATTTCTTGTCCTTGGTCAGACCTCAGCACAGTGTGTCGCACCTGACAATAGGTCATGCTGAGGCTGACACCTGATCAAAATAATGTACCCCGTTATATTACAAAGAAACATAAGGTAAACACTCGGAACAAACCTATTTTAAATGTTTTGGGTTGTCGACAGTTCGATCCCAACACATACGGGGGTCTGTCTGGGAGTGTTTTGAGCAAGACACACTGTGTACACTTGTAGCACCCATTGCTAGTCATCTAGGTGTCCAGCCAGGCAAAGTTTTCATCATGGATCGTGTCCAAGCATTTATAACGAGAGGACCCATTGATCTTGGAGTTTGGAGAGCTGTACAAAAGAACAGCTGAAGCAAATCGCCGAACACTGAGAGATAGAATTAGTGTCGACTAAAGTGGTCTATATGAGACAAGAACTTGGAAATAAACTAAGATCTCGACGCGAAGATGTAGGAGCGGTAGGATTAGATGTGAGTGCAAAGGAAAGTGGGGAACCAGATAATGAGGAAGTATCTTCTAATACGTCACAAAGGAGTGGAAATTTAGAATATGAATTGGAACGTTTGAAACTGGAAGCTCAAATTAAGAGGGAAGAGAGACAGTTTCAATTAGAGAAACTGGAGCAAGAGAAATTGAGACTTGAGAGTGAGCAAAAAACGCGTGTAGAATTAGAAAAGGAGAAAACGAAGCAAATGGAAATCGAAGCAAATAAATTTGTGGCTGCTCAGAGGCGAGGGCGAGAGGTACACTCGGAGAGCATACCTATGCCTGCAGCATATGATCGCAAGGCACGTGAAAAGGAGGTTCCACAATTTTAATCAGAAGAGTCTGAGTCTTTTTTTTGAGCATTTTGAAAAAGTTGCTACACTAAAGCAGTGGCCAGAGGAGGATTGGTCCCAATTGGTGCAAATAAGATTGACTGGGGCGGCGAGAGAGGCCTATACCCGGCTCTCTCTAGAAGATTGTAAAATTACTGGACTGTGAAAAACAGTGTATTAAGATCATTTCTACTGACACCTGAAGCTTACCGGAAGCGGTTCAGAGAAATGGTAAAGACACAGAGGAGCACATATGCTGAAACAGCCAGAGATTTGGAACGTAGATCCCAAAGATGGATGGGTTCCGAAAAGGTAGAATCTTTCGAAGACTTGAAACAGTTGATGTTAATGGAAAAAATCTTGGAGATGGTGACTCCAGACACCAGGTTTAAGGTTCAAGAAGCAGGAATAAAAACACTCTGAGAAGCAGCGGACAAAGCAGATGTAATTACGGAAGCTTACAGAAGTCTCCAGGAACATAGAGAAAACGGTCACGCAAAGTTGCAGGGTAGTAAAAGACAGTATACGTGGAACAGTGGAGATGGTCGTGGATATACTGGCAAGCCGATAGCCCGACAAAGTCAGGGGTATGTGGAATTTACTCCGTCGGGAGGTGATGCAGTCGAGGGTCAGGCTAGCGCACCCTCGGGTCAGGGAGGAAGTACAACATCTAGAAATAGAGGTAAAGGACAATGGAAACGTGGTGAATCCTATTATAATGAACAACGTAGTTCGAGAGGACGAGGATTCTCTTCTCAGGTAATATGCTACACATGTAACAAGCCTGGACACTTAAGTAGAGAGTGTAGGCAAGGCAGGAGAGTGGTGTCCCTCACAGTGAGTAAATACAGTCGTCCGTATGAAAGTTTAAAGGAGGAATTGCCCCAGGAGAAGATGTTCATTGCGAAAGGATATAACCCTTTCATTAGCAAAGGTATGGTGAGTATTGGGGGTCAGCCTGACCAACAAATCTCAATATTACGTGACACAGGAGCGAATCAGAGCTTAATACTGAAAAGCCTATTTCCTGAGTACACATCTTGTATAAACGGACAAATAATTAAGGTACAGGGTATAAATTCAGAGATGGATATACCTGTGTGTGCAGTAAAGGTAACCTCTGATTACTTTACAGATGAAGTGATGTTAGAAGTGTGCTCGGACATGCCCATTCCTGGAGTACACGTCATCTTCGGCAACGATTTGTGCGGTTCAAGTGAGTTGCCAGAGGTACTGCGCAGTGATATACCAAACGGACATCAAAACAATTTGGAAGATGAAAAGTGTGATAACATAACACTCGCCAGTATTCTGGATGATCCCTCGGAAGATGATCAAATGGAAGTATATCCGACCTGTGTCGTAACCCGAGCGCCGAGTGCGCTCGGGCTAAGAGATGTGCCAGAGAGGATGGACGTATCTTCTGCAGAGGAGGAAGAGGTGGATTTTGGCCTAAAAGACTTGTTCGAGGAACATTCAGCACCAAGTACAGCGAGAGTGGAAGTAAGACCACAATTACCATAACACATAAAGGTAAGCAAACCAGGTTTTATAGCTGCCCAGAAATTAGAATTTGAGAAATATATCAAGGAAGCTAAGAGGAAATGCTTGTATCACGTCACCCACTTACTATTACCTGGACGACGGGGTTTTGATGCGAAAATGGCGATCAGACCACGCGCCAGCTGACAAAGACTGGGTTGAAAAGGATCAAGTGATTATACCTAAAGGTTATAGGAAGTCTGTATTGGAAGTTGCCCATGCATTAGAAATGGCGGGACATCTCGGTGTCCATAAGACACTTAGGAAAATACAAGAGCATTTTTATTGGCCAGGTATGGCTGCAGATGTAAAAAGGTATTGTAAAACTTGTTTATCCTGTCAGAGAGCGGGAAAACCTGCTCCAGCTCTTCCTAGAGCCCAACTAAAGCCAATTCCAGGCATTTGGGGAACCTTTTGAAAGGGTAATAGTGGATTGCGTAGGTCCCTACCTAGAAATAGAAAAGGGAACGAATACTTATTTACCATCATGTGCTCAGCGACTCGTTTTCCCGAGGCATTTCCCGTGCGAAAGATAACCTCCAGAATATTGCTTGACAGGTTACAGCAATATTTTTCGTGGGTAGGAATGCCGAAGGTTTTGCAATCAGATTTGGGCAGTGTTTTTCAATCAAAGCTGTTCCAGAAGACAATGAGGATTGGGATGTGAAACAGGTTAGGTCATCTCCTTATCATCCCCAATCTCAAGGGGCCATCAAACGTTTTCACGGCACTATGAAGAGCCTTTTGCGAATTTATTGTGCTGAGCAAGGGGCACAGTGGGACGAGGCCATCGCCCCAATAATGTTTGCTATCAGGGATTCGGTAGTAGAGTCCTTAGGCATGACACCGTTTCAATTAGTATATGGGCATACGGTGAAAAGTCCGATAGTTATGTAGAAGGATTGGTTAACATCTGAAGGTTCAAGAGATAATCTGGAAACGTATGTTCAAAAGTTTAAATGCAGATTGTTCAGGGCGCGAAAGTTGGCGAAGGAAAATTTGAAAAGATCCCAAGCAACCATGGCAAAATATTACAACGAAGGTACCAAAAAGAGAAGTTTTAATGCAGGTGATAAGGTATTGGTCTATCTACCTGTAAAAGGGACGGTAAATGATTCAAAATTTTGTGGACCCTATATGGTCAAGAAGAGACTTGGTGATTTAACATACGTAATACACATGCCTGACAGACCGAGAAAATCCCAGATATGTCACGTAAACTTAATGAAAAGGTATTGGGATAGAGATGAGGAAGGGCAACTAGACACTGCTGTAATGTGTGCAGTTTCCAATGAGTTTACGGAATTAAACAATAAGAGGCTAGAAAGAGCAGATGGAGCCCGAATTTCTAATTCTCAGTGGTTACGAGATATGAATGAACACTTGACATACATAGATGATCAAAGGAGGTAGGACATAGAAGAGATTCTCATGAAATACATATCACTATTCTCTGACGTACCGCGACGACACCGTGAAATTACGCATGAGGTAAATGTAGGAGGAGCTCGACCAATAAAGCAACATCCGTATAGAATAAATCCTGAAAAGAGAGAAATTATGCGACGTGAGGTAAAATATCTATTGGATAACGATCTGGCAGAATTGAGCGACAGTGATTGGAGCTCACCATGTCTACTGGTGAAAAAGCCAAATGGCGCACATAGGTTGTGTACGGATTACAGAAAGGTGAATTCGGTCACTATCGCAGACTCGTACCCAATTCCTCGAATTGAGGATTGTATCGACCAAATAGGACACGACCAGTTCGTATCTAAAATTGACCTTCTGAAAGAGTACTATCAGATACCCCTCTCAGAGAGTGCCAAGAAAATCTCTGCCTTCGTGACACCTGACGGTCTTTATCAATATAAAGTACTACCATTCGGTATGAAAAATAGTGGAAGTTGTTTCCAGAGAGCCATGAATAAAATCCTACAAGGGATGGTAGGTTGTACAGTTTATATTGATGACATCATAGTGTATTCACACTCGTGGGAAGAACATCTTCATCAACTAAAAGAATTGTTTGATAAATTGGAAGAGGTAAATTTGACTATTAATCTCCCAAAAAGTGAATTTGGCAAAGCAAAATTGCAATATCTTGGATACATCGTAGGACAAGGGGAGGTTGCCCCTGTCAGACAGAAAGTTGAAGCCTTAGATAAGTACCCTGTGCCTAGAGGGAGAAGAGATTTACTCAGGTACCTAGGCATGGTGGGGTACTATAGAAAATTATGCAGAAATTTTGCAACCATTGCGGCACCATTAACAGGACTTTTAGCGAAGCATAAGAAGTGGCAGTGGGACGAAGCCTGTCAAGAATCGTTTAATTAAACGAAATCATTGCTAACAGAAGCCCCTGTATTAGTTTCACCCGATTTTCAGAAGCCATTTTCACTCTTTGTCGATGCAAGTGATGTAGGTGCGGGCGCTGTTTTGACTCAGGACCAAAGTGGAATTTGTAAACCAGTGTCCTATTTCTCTAGGAAATTTTTACCTAATCAGAGAGCATATAGTCCCGTTGAAAAGGAAACCTTAGCCTTAGTGATGGCGCTACAGTATTTTGAGGTATACGTGGGAGCGGGCATAGGACCTGTTACGGTCTTCACGGATCATAACCCGCTCGTATTTTTAAATAAAATGAAGAATACCAATCAGCGCCTAACCAGGTGGGCTCTAATATTACAAGACTATAACTTAAATATAGTACATATTAAAGGAAAGGAAAACGTAATGGCTGACGCATTATCCCGTAGTATGGTATAAAGAAAACAGTAGACAGTGTGAAATCTAACATTTTAGAAAAGAAAATAAGAAAATAGTGAAGTGATGAAGGACGGTAGACCTCAGGAAAGTACTTGTGCATCAGCCACACCGTCCAAAGCGGTGTGTTCAGAAAATGTACATATGTATTTTTTGTATATACTAATAAAGATAATTTGTTGTTAAAACAGATTTTATGTGCAGTTGGAGGCAAAGGAGATCCTGTACGCCATAGATCAGTGGTCAGTAGGTACGGCACCATGTCTACAAAATGATAAGGTATGTCTGATAAGACATGTCATGACTAGAATGAGTTAAATCTTTGTAGGATGGACGAAAAAGGAATAGTGCTACATCCGGTAGATAAAATTAGTTTAGATGCTCCGAAATAACAAATAAGGGGAGAGGAGTGTTACGAAATACCGTATCTTGTTATTTCGTCGCATAAAGGCACGGTTATTTAATAGTAATACGTTCATCATTACAGGAAGAACAAGGTTAACGACCATGGAGGTCGTTAACGGTCAGCACGGTGTGGCTCGTCCGGTGGCGGGAATTTCTGTTAGCCAATCAGAAGCACCGGGCGAGGTAATGAGTGCTGGTCGGAGCAGGTGGAGAAATAGACATCTACTTCCCTCCATTTAGTCAACATTCTGTCGTCGCTTTCGGATGTTTGACCAACTGACCCAACTGTTAGTGTGCTCCACCCTCACGAAGGAAGAGGACCTCGTTGCATGGTCGTAGTATCTCTCTCTCTCTCTCTCTCTGACACCTCACGCACCTGACAATAGGTCATGCTGAGGCTGACACCTGATCAAAGTAATGTACCCCGTTATATTACAAAGAAACATAAGGTAAACACTCAGAACAAACCTATTTTAAATGTGTTGAGTTGTCGAGAGTTCGATCCCAACACGCATTAATAAATGTTAACATGCTATTCATTCAAAACAAGAATTTTCTCAATTATAAATTACAAATATTATTTATTAGCATATTGTACATATTTAGGCATTAGTTAGGTGTTTACGTTCTGTTGTCGATTGTTTGTATTTGTAGTACGTGGGTGAAGTATTTACAGCGTTACCTATACCTGAGCTCTAGGAGACTCGAACTCCTGACCCCACGAGGGTGGACAGAAACTCTGTCGACCCAGCTATTAAGGAGTCTTAATAAGGAAAGTTTCCAGCGTTGTGGTTCGAACAAAAGTCATCAGCAAAGCACTTGTTTCAGAAGTGTTCGAATGTCACCAGTTGTGAGTCGTGTGTAAACAGTTTTTCATTCATAAACAGCGGGTTTGGAGGGTACTTTGACCTCTGTTTATGAGGACGAGTTGACGCGAGGACTAGATAAGAGCTTGGGGGAGATGTTGCCAGGCTCCACCAGTGTATCTGTGTTGTGTCAAAGGAGGCACTAATATATATACATTTATTCATATTTTGTTAATTATTTTTGTAAGATAGCATTATTAAGCTTGTGGATGCTTGTGTGCTTGTGTTCCCCTGAAGGGAAGACAGGGAACGACACGACGAGCTTCAGGATATAAAACATAGCCAAGCCACTGATATTATCCATATTGGCGGTGGATTTTTTTTCGTATATATGTTGAATTATTAATATTAAACTGAAAGTTCTTAAAAATGTAGGAAAACCGCAAAATATTCCCTGAATCGTCGACTACCGGATCCGTCGCGACTCCTTTATTCACTCATGTGTATGAGCGCGCCAAGGTCTGGTGCAGTGATTAAAGGAGATCATTTTTTGGCGTTTCCCTTTATGATCACTGTTAAGATTCAACTTGTGACGTCCAGTACAACTCATGGTCATTGTTAAGTCCGGTGTCGGGAGTGGTGATTGTTGGACAATCCCAAGGAGAGGCTGAGAGCGTCCCAGTAACGTGTGAACGCTCACCATTTATGTCATTATATTAATTTACTTCACTTCGTGAGTATTGTGAATTCTCACATTGATAGGCTTTAAAAACAGACCTATGCCCGAGAAATGGTTACAATGCATTAGCCAGAACATTTTTTGTTATTGTAGCTATTGAATACAACTGTACCCTCATTTAGTAAGATTATAATTGATGGTCACTGTATCCAGGGAGTAGAAGCTGTGTGTCAGGATTGACTTTGCTGTCATATTGATGATACATATAGTGTAGGAGCTCGTTCTTATAGCAGAAAAAGTATATATGTGAATTAGGATATTTAACTCTGTTCTGGTGATAAGATTCAGACTGAGAGTTGAAGGACTAATTTGAGGCGTTGTTACGGACCCGAGTCCAGCGTCGGAGCACGGAGCAGTGACGACAACGCCATCTGTGAGTCCTCTCCCGAAACCCACTCCAAATGGACAACGCCATCTAGTGGTGACAGGATAGGCCAGCAATAAGTCTTGGATTACTGTCCTAGTCAGCTCGTGACGTAGCCGCTGCTGACCTCTGGTGAGGTGGTGCTTAGACAGTGAACGCCATCTATGGAGTGAAGAGGTGGACGTTTCTGTCTAAGCTTGTGAGTGAAGCGTCCCAGTACTAATGACGTAATGATTGCAGAGTTGACCTGGGACTGCTGTATTGGACGATGGACCAGTCTACCCAAGGCAGCCAAGGTCTCCTCATCAGTCTGTTTTGAAGAAGCTGTGAGCCATCAATGGACGAACTCTGTTGAGAGTAATAGCCTGCCTGAGGAGTGGCAGTGTTGGGAATCGCCTTATCCGGGGTTAGCTGGTGGAGGAGACCACCCACTGGGGTGTTGTATGAGGAGAGTGACCAGCGAGTCACACGAGGCTCCTGGCTAGGGCACGCAACCCTAAGTATCGGTCGTGGAGTGGCCTATACAGTGGAGCTGATCGGTACCTACCAGCTACAGGCTGGATTGTGGTTGAAGGCCTCCACAACGAAGCACGCAGTGGGACTGTGATTTGGCAGGCCTGTGGCCAGGGTTGATTCGTCGTAGAGTTATCGTGGATGCATCGTGAACAACGAAAGCAGAGACCAGGGCTACCTAGAAGAAGCATCGCAGAGTGTTGAGCGTCTTCAGAGAGGGAGACCTCATTGTACATTGTGTAGTTATAATTCTCTTTTATGACTTTAAATTACGGTGGTGGAAATATATATCGCAAAATTGAAATATTTGTATCCCTTCCCCTTTAGTTTCACTTGCGTTACGGAACACACCCCTTGAAAGCCTCTACTAACTTGGGGCCGGATTCCCAAACTCTACTACCATCAGAGAAGAACCCGGTTGCGACTCAGTAGGGCCGTAACAGGCGTCATCCTTATTTGGTTCCATTGTATTTTTGTTTTTAGATGTCATAGTTCATTTAGGTTAAGGTGTTTTCCTTCCTGGCTCTGTGGATCTGATAACTCTTGAGAGAGAAAAAAAATACCCCACGCTAGTCCCATTAAATTTAGGAGGAACATTAGTGGATAAATAATCAAATGAGAGATGGAGGAGAGTGACACGAGGGTACCTAGCTGAGTGAGGGACCACCCGCGGGTTAAGCACTGGATGTGACACATGACGATAGGTTCCTGCTGGTGTGAACTCCTCATACTCAACGTGAACTTCCTTACAAAGCGTGAGGCATTATTTGGTTACTTCGTAAGGTGTTATAGGCGTCAAAGAGGTTCCAGTTGGGGGGGGGGGGCTAATTTGTTTTATATTTTTATTTATTGCTGAGGGCGGGGGGGGGGGGGGGAACGGAAGGAGGGAAACTATCAGGAGAAAGCGCCAAGCCATTGCAACTATATAGCACTGGGAAGGGATCAAGATAAGGATTGGAGGTGGGACGGTGGGAAGGACTGGTCGAGAAGGGGGTGTGCAGAGCCTCTTGAGGGTGAATATGACTCCGTCATAACCCTGCTGCCTCGTTGCTGTTCGCGAGTGAGTTAGTGAATAGAGATAACTCCCTGGAGACATGAGAAGACTTCCCCCTGCATCTGTCCTTGCATGCAGCACCCATAACAGTTCACAAGTTCCGGGGTACCTTACTGCTAGGTGAATAGGACATTACGTGAAAGAAAACGTGCCTAATAATTTCAGTCCAATTCTTTGATATTTCTCGTCTTTTTCTTTCGTCGAATCAGCATCCTCAGTGATATCTTGGAGCTTTGAGTATTCCGAACCATTGTATTCGCTGTTTAGTCCTCCATTCATGACGCTTTCTATTCATAGTTACATACTGTTCATCTTCTTTTTCTTCGTCTTGATAGTATGTGAGTTTGCATGTAGGGAGTTACATATTCACACCTCCAGCTTCACACTGGCCTCTGACAACTCACCTTCGGCAACTAAGGGTTGTCATATGACAAGAAAAATCCGACACTTCCTGTGTTGGAAATAATATATTTATGCCCAATATAATGGATTCTTCAACTCTAATAACGCAATATTAAATGAAGACACAATAGGTGACATTAACGGGGCTCAACATTACACACCCAACTCACAGGTCTGAAAGTGAAGGCACTGATCACCTGTATTCACCTAGTTGTGATTGCGGAGGTTGAGCTCTGGCTCTTTCGACCCGCTTCTCAACTGTCAATCAACGGAAGGAAGGAAGGAAGGAAATTATCGGGGAAAAGCGCCAAGCCATTAAGACTGTAGCACTTGGAAGGAGGTCAGGATAAGGATTAGGGATGGGACGGCGGGAAGGACTGGTGCCCAACCACTTAGACGGTCGGGGATTGAGCGCTGACCTGCATGAAGCGAGACCGTCGTCCTACCGCCCAGATCAAGTTATTATTATTATTATTATTATTATTTTCACACACACATACACCTACACACGCCAAGATAGCAGCCCGTAACAGCTGTCAAACACCCAGGAACCTATTTACTGCTACGTAACAGTGGCATCAGAGTGAAAGAAACTCTGCCCATCAGTTTCCGCCATCGCCGGGGAATGAACCCTAGTCCACCGGAGTCTGTATCCCGAGCGCTGTCCACTCAGCCACCAGGCACCCCGGACAATTATGATGGACCACGAGGCACCGACACCTTCTCACTTCCATCATTCCCAAAAGTGTTGCTGTGTGAACCGACCTGTGAGATTTTATTTAATTTATATAAATTTATATAGAATTTATAATTACGTTAATTTTTATATTTCGATAGCAATTTGTATGATATTTAGCGGACTGTATTTCTGCAAATTCTCGCAAATCGATCCTTACACATTAGGGGGAAGTATATATTAAATTTATATATATGCAGCCAATCAAACTACAGTATTAAACTACATATATTAATAATATTGGAGGTGCCTTATCTTATTGTATGGTAGGCTTAGTCCACCAGGTATAACTAGGATGTAGACACCAAATTATCCTCGTGAGAGGCTAGCTTCCATCACCCAAGTAACTGATGTACCAAGATTAATTCTTGATTTCTCTTCTTGTTCCTGTCAAAAGGCACTAGCTGTAAAGCCGGAATCCTAATATATGACAGCTATATCAGAGAAAACACTGTATATTATTAGATAAGGACCAAGGCTTAATTACCTGTGTTGAGTCGATCGTTCGTGATCTAACCGGAAATAATCCTATCTAACATAACATTACTGGCCAATAATGACTTAGATAAGATTTCGTAATGACACTTCCCTTGTTGTTGACAGTGTGTTGATGATGGTAGAGCACTAATAGATTTGATCTCCATAACACTTCGTCCAAGAGAATTATAGGAGCGTAATTTGTTCCAACGACTCTGGTCTTAACAATGGCTGATCTTCCTCACCACTACTGATGCCTTGGCTCTCCTTGTCTAATGTTAATAAGTGATAGAAGGGTCTCATTTACTCTATTTTGATACTGATAATTAAGATAACTCAAATGAGATTTTTTATGATATTAAAAGTCCAAAGAATACTGTATTTAAGAATAATTTCTAACAGAATAGCTGGTGAATTTATAATACTTATGCCCACCAGTATTTTTCACACTGTTTGCGAGCCGAGGCTTCCGTCAATGGTTTAGGACACATTCCACTTAGGAATCTGTCCTGTTTATATTTAGGACACAGTCCAAAGACACTCTCAAAATCACGTGTCTACAAAAAGAAAAATACCTGCACACTTTCACACAGGTTTTTATGATTTCTGACCCTCAGGAGCTATGAGAGCTGCCACTTACGACTTGAAAAATTACAGAAAATTGCAGGATCTTCTGAGAAGGTATTTTTGTCTTGCAATGTTGCTTCGGTTGGCCTGGATGAAGTGTGTTTACACAGTTCTCTGTGTGTAACGGTGGATGGTGACGCCAGGCGTAGAGCAGGATGGTGTACTGGCCTAGGTGCACTCACCTAGTTGTGCTGGCGGGGATTGAACGTTGGCTCTTTGGTCCCTCCTCTCAACTATCAATCATCTGTTGTACAGATTCGTGAGTCTACTGGGCTCTGTCATACATACATTTGAAACTGTGTATTAAGTCTGCCTCCACCACATCACTTCCTAATGCATTCCATTTGTTAACTACTCTGATACTAAAAAAAATAATGTCTCTGTGGCTTATTTGAGCACTAGGTTTCCACCTGTGTCCCGTTGTTGATGTGCACCAGTGCTAAAGAGTTTGTCTTTGTTCACCCTGTCAATTCCCCTGAGATTTTTGTAGGTGGTTATCATGACCTCTCTTAGTCTTCTGTTTTCCAGGGACATAAGGTTCAGCTCCCTTAGCCTTTCCTTGTAGCTCATACCTCTCAGATCCGGGACGAGTCTAGTGGCATACCTCAGAATCTTCTCTAACTTTATCTTGTACTTCACTAGGTATGAACTCCAGGCTGGAGCTGCATGTTCCGGGATCGGTCTGACATATTTGGTATTTAAGGTCCTGAGCGATTTCTTACACAAGTTTTTAAAGGCAGTTCTTATGATGGCCAATCTAGCATATTCCACGGATGATATCCTTTTGATGGGCCTCTGGGGGACATATTCGGTGTAATTCTTCTCATATTTTATGCATCATCTGGAAACATCGAAAGGAATGAGTCTAAATCCTCTGGAAGATCCTTTACATATATTAGAAACAGGTTGGGTCCAAGTACTGTTGGACTTCACTGGTGATATCTCGCCACTCTGACGTCTCCCCTCCTCACAGTTGCTCGCTGTTTCTTGTTGCTTAGATACTTCCTTATCCACCGGAGCACCTTATCTTTACTCCTGCCTGTTCTTTCAACTTTTTTAACCGCCTTTTATGGGTACTGTGTCAAAAGCTTTCTGATAGTCCAAGAAAATGCAGTCTGCCCACCCTTCTCTTTCTTGCCTAATTTGTGTTGCTTGTTATAGAATTCTATTAAACCTGTGCGGCATGATTTACCATCTCTGAACCCATGCTGCTGGTGGTGTGTTACAAAACTATTTGCCTCCAGAAGCTCCACGAGCCTTTTCATCACGATCTTCTCCATCACCTTGCGTGGAATACAAGTTAAGGAAACTGGCCTGTAGTTCAGTGCCTGTTGCCTGTCACCCTTTTTGTATATTGGGACTACATTAGCTGTCTTCCAACTTTCCGGTAGGTCTTCAGTTTCCAGTGACCTGTTATACACCATAGAGAGTGGCACACTTAGTGCGTCTGCATCTTTTTTTTAGTATCCTCGGTGGATTCTGTCAGGCCCAACAGCCTTTGTCACATTCAGCTACAACAGATTCCTTTTGACCTCATCACTGGTGAGGTTAAATTCCTCCAAGGTTGCTTGGTTTGCCTCCTCATTTAGTGCAGGGGTTTCTCCTTGTTCTATTGTGAAGACCTCCTGGAATCTCTTGTTGAGTTCTTCACACACCTCCTTGTCATTCTCTGTGTATCTGTTCTCCCGGTTTCTCAGTTTCATCACCTATTCTTTCACTGCTGTTTTCCTTCTGATGTGGCTGTGGAGCAGCTTTAGTTGGGTCTTAGCTTTACTGGTGATATCCTTTTCATACTGTCTCCCTGCTCCTCTCTTCACTCTGAGGTACTCATTTCTGGCCCTCTGGTATCTCTCCTTGCTTTCTAGTGCTCTGTTATTCCTCTAGTTTCTCCATGATCTTTTACTCAATTGCTTCTCTACCTTACATTCCCGATTGAACCATGAATTCTTCTGTTGCTTTCCGTTTTTCTCTTTTTGGACCGGGATAAACGTATCTGCTGCTTCCTGGCACTTCTGGGTAACATAATTCTTCATATCCTGTACGCGCGCGCGTGTGTGTGTGTGTGTGTGTGTGTGTGTGTGTGTGTGTGTGTGTGTGTGTGTGTGTGTGTGTGCGTGTGTGTGTGTGTGTGTGTGTGTGTGTGAGTGAGTACTCGTTGTATTCACAAACTTAAGTCTGCAGGGTCGAGCATCAGCTCTTAAGCCCCGACTTTCGACAGGCATTGTTGAATTCAGTGACTCTCTTCTCTTGTTTTTCTTATCATATTTAAATTTAAAGCTGTGTATCGAGTTGGCTTCGACAACTTCCTCATCTAGTCTGTTCCTTCTACTTAAAACTTTTATAGACTGAAAAAAAAATTTGGACAGCCTTGTGCCTCATCTGGAATTTCAATTTTCAAATATGTCCTCTTGATCTGATGTTCTTTAATTTGATTATTGCTTCTGTATGTAACTTGGCATTCCCCCCTTAGTGTGTCCAACCACTTGGGCTGGACGGTAGAACGACGGTCTCGCTTCATGCAAGTCTGCGTTCAATCTCCGACCTCCCAAGGGGTTGAGCACCATTCCTTTTCCCGGTTACATCCCAAATCCTAATCCTATCCCCTTCCCAGTTCTACATTGTCGTAATAACTTGGCGCTTTTTCCTGATAATTCCTTCCTTCCATCCCCTTTAGTATATTGTATGTCGCTATCATGTGTGCCTTATTCTTTCTTTCCTCTACTGTAGTGAAATCCAGTTCCCTCAGTCCTTCTTCATAGCTCAATGATATTCACTCATAAACGTGCATTGTGCCATGTCTTTTTTTTAGCCTATACTAGTTTTGTTTCATGGTTCTCTTGGTAGGGGTTCCATGCAGGAGCATCATGCTCTATAATAGGCCTCACAAAAAATGTCTACAACGCTCGGAGGGAGCTTTTGTAAAAGTTGGTAAAGGATAACGAGACGTTTGCCAGCATGGTATATGCTGCCCTTGTTATCCTGCTTATGTTTGCCTCTGGTGTTAGATCTCCAGTTATGTCCATTCCTAAGTCTTTCTCTTTTTCAGAAGATGGAATTTGCCTCCCCTTCATGCTCTACTGTATTGTAGGTCTTCTTACCATAACACATATCCTCATAATATTGTATTTCTCAGTGTTAAAGTCAAGTATTCACTTCTCAAACCATCTCTGTATATTGTCTAATTCATTTTGTAATAAATTGCATTCTTTCTCAGTTCTGATTCGCCTCATTAGTTTAGCATCGTCAGGAAATGAGGAGTCACAATAACGTGGCTGAAGATAAAGAAGACTCTCTAGTCACTGTCCTCCTCACTTTGGTTTCGTAAAACGTTGCCGTGTCATTTGCCCTTCTTTTCGTTATTTCTATGGTGTACCGAAAACTCACAAACCAGGTGTTCCTCTTCGGTCCTCAAGAGGCTCTGTCGGATATCCTCTTCCCTCGGGGCTTGCCAAAACTTTCACTTTTACCAACAAAACCGTTCCAACTTTTCCTTATGTTGAGCTCTTTTTTTTTTTCCTTTTAATTTTTCTCCAGCTCATCTCCGTCACTCTCATGACTGCACAAAAAGAATGCGCCCGTAGCCCTTCTGTAAGAGGCTTAGTCTAAATGTTGACTCTTTGTTTACTAATGTTCCCCATGATGATGTCCTCTCTTTCCTTAGTCAGAAGGCGACTGAGGGCCTTCTTCATCTCCCGCTTCCCACTCGAGTTTTCCTCGAACTCATCAGGCTCTGTGTTGACTCTAACTCCTACTTCAACGGTAAACACTTCTCTAAAACTTGTGGTGTCTCACAGTTGTATGTACATTCAATAATTTTCCTTCCATCCGCCTTCTGTTAAGAAAAGTGTTCCTGTCTCTATTCTTCCGGGTCCTATGCACTAGTGACCCTCAGTTTCTTGATTCTGAAATTTATTTTATTTACAAGCTTTTCTCTAGCCTTAGATACATACCCTTTACATTATAACAGCTGTGCCTATTCTCAAACTAAACGAAATTTATTTCATTCCAAACTGTTTCCAACACTTACCACTGTGCTCTGCCTTTCCTTCAGATCTGAAGTAAAAAATCTCACTAATACTTTTCGTCCTCTTGATGTGACACTCACCTTTCTTCAAACTAACACACATTGTAGTAATCTGGTTCACACTGGTCCTCCTGCTTCCAATGTTGTTGGTGTCTTCTCTATTTCCTGTTTCTTTTGTTCTCTCTATAACTGAAATTATGGAGAGGACATAATTGAAATCTTCCATTGTCTTCCTCTCAACCTAAGAGATACATCAGTCTTACTTTTCATAGTATTTATGCAAGTCCTGTTTGCACTCTCGTATCATGGCTGGGTCCCTTATTTGTGTCTAGGAGTCTGCATATTACAGACGCAAACACATTTTCCTTCCACAGAAACATTTCCTGCGACATAGTCCGCATTATTAGTATGCCCCTCTAAAGTTACGTCTTTAAACTTACTGTAATTTTTTACCTGCAGTGCAACTCCCTTTTCTGCCTTCTGTTAGTTTTCTCTTCTTGTTATCTTAATATAATGCATTAATGATCATTTCAGTAAATTTAATTTCTATCATGGCTATTATTTCTTGATTTGTTTCATCAGTCCTTTCTTTCAGTTCATCTACTTTCTTTGACATTCCATCTGAATTTGTGTACTAGATTTCTAGGCTCTTCATTAATACTTTGTTTTCTACCACATCACCAAACCCGCATTATCCTCACCAGTACCACCACTGCGTACCATCCCAACACCAACATCTGTCATCACGACCACATATCCACTACTGCTATCACCACAAGACACTCATAATCACTTCACCCATCACAACTACGAGGTCCGCCTTCCCTACGACCACCACTGCTACTCCAACATTTCGATCACCACATCTACTACACCATCACCATAACGACCACCACGACCCAAATCACCCCACCACTATTGTCAAAATTACTTTCAACTTACGCATCGCAGCTACGACCACTGAATACCTCACTACTGCCACCACTACCACCACCACCACCACCACCTCTCACACCACTACCACCACCACCTCTCACACCACTACCATCATCACTACCACCACCTCTCACACCACTACCACCATCACCACCACCACCTCTCACACCACTACCACCATCACCACCACCACCTCTCACACCACTACCACCATCACCACCACCACCTCTCACACCACTACCATCATCACCGCCACCACCACCTCTCACACCACTACCACCATCACCACCACCACCTCTTACACCACTACCATCATCACCGCCACCTCTCACACCACTACCACCATCACCACCACCACATCTCACACCACTACCATCATCACCGCCACCACCACCTCTCACACCACTACCACCATCACCACCACCACCACCTCTCACATCACTACCACCATCACCACCACCACCACCTCTCATACCACTACCACCATCACCACCACCACCACCTATCATACCACTACCACCACCACCGCCACCACTACCTCCATCACCGCCACCACCTCTCACACCACTACCACCATCACTGCCACCACCACCTCTCACACCACTACCACCAACACCGCCACCATCACCTCTCACACCACTACCACCATCAGAGCCACCACTACCACCATCACCGCCACCACCACCTCTCATACCACTACCACCATCACATCACCACCATCAAAAATGATAGGTTTGATGACAAGAACTTTTCACACTAGAGATGCTATACCGATGGTGATACTTTTCAAAACGCTTGTGCTCTCTAGAGAGGAGTATTGATGCACAATGACAGCCCCTTTCAAAGCTGGAGAAATTGCTGACCTGGAGAGCGTGCAGAGATCCTTTACTGCTAGAATCCACTCAGTAAAACATCTAAATTACTGGGACCGACTAAAGAGCCTAAATCTGTACTCCCTTGAGCGCAGGCGGGAGAGATACAAAATAATTTACACGTGGAGAATATTAGAGGGGCTGGTCCCAAACCTGCACACAGAAATAACATCACATGAGACCAGAAGACATGGCAAGATGTGCAGAATACCCCCGTTGAAAAAGGTACTCTGAGAGAGAACTCTATCAACATCAGAGGCCCGAGACTGTTCAACACGCTTCCACTACACATAAGGGGCATAACTGGCAAACCCCTCACAGTGTTCAAGAGAGAACTGGATAAGCACCTCCAAAGGATACCTGATCAACCAGGCTGTGAGCAGCTGCGTCCAACAGCCTGGTTGATCAGTCCAGCAACCAGGAGGCCTGGTCGACGACCGGGCCGCGGGGACGCTAAGCCCCGGAAGCACCTCAAGGTAAGGTAACCACCACCTCTCACACCACTACCACCTCTCACACCACTACCACCATCACCGCCACCACCACCTCTTACACCACTACCACCATCACCGCCACCACCATCACCGCCATCACCACCTCTCACACCACTACCACCATCACCGCCACCACCATCACCACCTCTCACACCACTACCACCATCACCGCCACCACCTCCTCTCACACCACTACCACCATTACCTACTACCTCAACCACCACTACAACCTCACCTACCTCCACCACCACTACAACCACACCTACTACCCCAACAACCACTACAACCACACCTACTACCCCAACTGTGGGAACGACCTGTGAGATTTAAATTTATTTAATTTATATGAATATATATAGAATTTATATTTACATTAATTTATATACTTCGATAGCAATTTGTATAATGATAAGTGGATTGTATTTCTGCAATAATCTCATAATCTCACAAACCGATCCTCTACACATTAGAGGGGGTTTATTAAATTTATATATATGCAGCCAATCAAACTACAGTATTAGACTACATACATTGAAGAGGTTCCTTATCTTATTGTACAGCAGGCCTTAGTCCACCAGGCATAACCAGGATGTAGACACCACATTTTCCTCGTGTGAGGTAGCTTCCAACACCCTGGTAACTGATGCACAAAGCATGCTTCCTCGTCTTGACCTGTCAAAAGGGCGCTAGCTGAAAGCCAGATTCCTATATATGACAGCTATATCAGAGAAAACACTGTACATGGAACAATGAAGACCTGGCTTAATTACCTTTAGTATGAGGCTATCTCGTGCTCTAACCGGGTCACCTTATATCCAGACATTAATGGCCATAAATGAAAGATAAATGGGTTTCGGAAGAACACTTAACTTGAATTTGTTGACAGCGTGTTGAAGATGGTACACCTTTGGTTTCCATCACACTACGTCCAAGTAAAATTAACAGGAGCTGTATTTGCTCCCGTGAGCCTCTGGTCTAAGATATAAACAATGGCTGCCCCTCCCTCACCCTGACGCCTAGCTTACATTGTCCAGATGACAGAAAGTGATAGAAGGGTCACATTTACTCTACTTCAATATTGATAATTAAGTTAATTTATATGAGATGTTTTTATGATGGTAAAGTCCAAAGACTAATGTATTTAAGAATAATTCCCACCATAATAGGTGGAGAATTTATAATAGTATGTGGTGATGATATCCCGTTTTCTATAGACGGTAATTCCACTACAAGTTACGTTTTCTATGGTTAACTTGTTTATACAATACAGCAATTATTATCTGTCTGTATGTTATATTAAATGGTGTCGGATTTTCCGACACCAACCACCACAAAGGAGGGTGATGACATGCCAGGTCTTGTCCCTCCTGGAGGCCAAACTCTTTCTCATGAAATGTTTCTTCCCTATCTCTCTCACCCTGTGTTGGTCTCTCACCCTGTGTTGGTCTCTCTCACCCTGTGTTGGTCTCTCACCCTATGTTGGCCTCTCTCACCTTGTGTTGGTCTCTCTCACCCTGTGTTGGTCTCCCTCACCCTGTGTTGGTCTCTCTCACCTTGTGTTGGTCTCTCTCACCCTGTGTTGGTCTCTCTCACCTTGTGTTGGTCTCTCTCTCCCTGTGTTGGTCTCTCTCACCTTGTGTGGGTGTCTCTCACCCTGTGTTGGTCTCTCTCACCTTGTGTTGGTTTCTCTCACCTTGTGTTGGTCTCTCTCACCTTGTGTTGGTCTCTCTCACCCTGTGTTGGTCTCTCTCACCTTGTGTTGGTCTCTCTCACGCTGTGTTGGTCTCTCTCACCCTGTGTTGGTCTCTCTCACCCTGTGTTGGTCTCTCTCACCTTGTGTTGGTCTCTCTCACCCTGTGTTGGTCTCTCTCACCCTGTGTTGGTCTCTCTCACCCTGTGTTGGTCTCTCTCACCTTGTGTTGGTCTCTCTCACCCTGTGTTGGTCTCTCTCACCTCTTTTCAGTTCATGTATTTACCTTATTACCTGCTTATGTCTGTTAATATATATCTCTTCATATAGACATGTGTCTATGTAAATCCTTTGTGTGTATGTCATTACTTATACATTTCAAACAAATTTTATCTGTCCTGTCTGACGCGCTATACATTTTCTACGTAATTAATTCGATTTATATATCTGCAAAAACTTTTAGATGGATAAATACGATGAATTTTCCCATCTGTATATCAAAACTGTTTTTATTACTGCTAATGAATCTCTGCATGTAGGCCCACGTCAACCCGTCCTCCTGATATGAGAGTACTTGCTCTAACTATGCAGGATATTCACACAAAAATTCAATTATTCAGTTATTCGTTAGTATCCACTAAGAAGATGAAACGAAAGTTCCGAACGAACGTTTTCGTGTGTAAATACGTTATCAAGAAAATACAAAAGTCAAACGAAATTTCTGTATCTATGTGGGCGATCGAACAAATAAGATATGATGGAGAAATAGAAAGTAGAATTTGGTATAACTCATTTTGTAGAGTCCAGAAAAACACTAAAAAGAAAATGTAAATTTTTCTAGGCCTACAATAGGCCAAATATGTTCCATGTTAGGCTTCAGAAGTCGTTTATTAGACCTAGAATTGTTTGGTTAGGATAGGTTAGTTTAGTTTAGGTAGCAACTAAACTTAGGAATGTAAATGTAACAGGTTTTCTGGTTGTCAGCTTCAGTAATACAAAAGTCTACTTTCTACTAGTCCCTCACGCCCATGTTTGTATGATCGACCACATTGCTGGTATGAGTACTGTCAGTTTAGCAGGTTGGGCTGCGTTATGTAGGTAAACATCTTGTGTGGTGTGCTATTTTCTTCTGTGTTTCTCGTCTACTTTATCACCGGTCATTGTCCCTCCCTATTTATATGGCTAGTGGAATGATATTCTCTCTCTCTCTCTCTCTCTCTCTCTCTCTCTCTCTCTCTCTCTCTCTCTCTCTCTCTCTCTCTCTCTCTCTCTCTCTCTCTCTCTCTCTCTCTCTCTCTCTCTCTCTCTCTCTCTCTCTCTCTCTCTCTCTCTCTCTCTCTCTCTCTCTCTCTCTCTCTCTCTCTCTCTCTCTCTCTCTCTCTCTCTCTCTCTCTCTCTCTCTCTCTCTCTCTCTCTCTCTCTCTCTCTCTCTCTCTCTCTCTCTCTCTCTCTCTCTCTCTCTCTCTCTCTCTCTCTCTCTCTCTCTCTCTCTCTCTCTCTCTCTCTCTCTCTCTCTCTCTCTCTCTCTCTCTCTCTCTCTCTCTCTCTCTCTCTCTCTCTCTCTCTCTCTCTCTCTCTCTCTCTCTCTCTCTCTCTCTCTCTCTCTCTCTCTCTCTCTCTCTCTCTCTCTCTCTCTCTCTCTCTCTCTCTCTCTCTCTCTCTCTCTCTCTCTCTCTCTCTCTCTCTCTCTCTCTCTCTCTCTCTCTCTCTCTCTCTCTCTCTCTCTCTCTCTCTCTCTCTCTCTCTCTCTCTCTCTCTCTCTCTCTCTCTCTCTCTCTCTCTCTCTCTCTCTCTCTCTCTCTCTCTCTCTCTCTCTCTCTCTCTCTCTCTCTCTCTCTCTCTCTCTCTCTCTCTCTCTCTCTCTCTCTCTCTCTCTCTCTCTCTCGTATCACAATATCTTCTCAATTATCTTCTCCCTTCGTTCCTTCCGTTTCATCTCTTAATAACCTACCTTAGCTTCCGTCTTACATTTCTATTATCTATTGATTTCCCCCTCTCTCCTTCTTTCCTCTGCGTCGTCCCCTCGCCCCTTAAGAGTTCCCTCGCCCACTGAGAGGAACAGCGTGAAAAAGTCTCTCCACCAAATCAAGCATAATTGTTTCCATAATTGAGTTACCTCAGAGGAGGCACTCACAGTAATGGCGCCTCTCTTCAGTCCAAAGACTCAACAGGTGTATTCAGACCGTCACAGCTGTTCTTCTGTTGTTCCTGGTGTTCTTCTGTTGTTCCTGGTGTTCTTCTGTTGTTCCTGGTGTTATTCTGTTGTTCCTGGTGTTCTTCTGTTGTTCCTGGTGTTATTCTGTTGTTCCTGGTGTTCTTCTGTTATTCCTGGTGTTCTTGTGTTGCTCCTGGTGTTCTTGTGTTGTTCCTGGTGTTCTTCTGTTGCTCCTGGTGTTCTTCTGTTGTTCCTGGTGTTCTTCTGTTGTTCCTGGTGTTATTCTGTTGTTCCTGGTGTTCTTCTGTTGTTCCTGGTGTTATTCTGTTGTTCCTGGTGTTCTTCTGTTATTCCTGGTGTTCTTGTGTTGCTCCTGGTGTTCTTGTGTTGCTCCTGGTGTTCTTGTGTTGTTCCTGGTGTTCTTCTGTTGCTCCTGGTGTTCTTCTGTTGTTCCTGGTGTTCTTCTGTTGTTCCTGGTGTTCTTTGGTTACTCCCGTTATTCTTCGGTTACTCCTGGTGTTCTTCTGTTTCTCCTGGTGTTCTTCTGTTACTCCTGGTGTTCTTCTGTTACTCCTGGTGTTCTTCGGTTACTCCTGGTGTTCTTCGGTTACTCCTGGTGTTCTTATGTTTCTCCTGGTGTTCTTCTGTTACTCCTGGTGTTCTTCGGTTACTCCTGGTGTTCTTATATTTCTCCTGGTGTTCTTCTGTTTCTCCTGGTGTTCTTCTGTTACTCCTGGTGTTCTTCGGTTACTCCTGGTGTTCTTATATTTCTCCTGGTGTTCTTCAGCTACTCTTGGTGTTCTTCGGTTACTCTTGGTGTTCTTCGGCTACTATTGGTGCTCTTCCGTTCCAGGTGTTCTTCTGTTTATCCAGTTTTTATGTTCCTCCAGGTGTTCTTTGGTTATTGTAAATGTTCTTCTGTTTCTCTTAACTTTTTATTATTATTATAGGAAGTAAATTTTTTTCACATTACTATTATAATTTATTATGGTTCTTGCAATGAAGAAATGCAATTTCAATTAAGAACCATTTTGTTCATCAAGTATTTACAAGGTGTTTAAAAGTTTTCTAGGTGCACTACAAAATACGCTTGACCGACTCCAAACTAAATTCTTTACACAAGTAAACCAACCCATTCACGAGACTGACTCAACACACACCTCATCCACATGTACAGACAATGACATCTGACCTAACGCAGTCACCATTGTTGTATGCAAGTCGTTTGAGTTGCTGGTGGACAAGCTCCAGTATAACTACTCAGCACGCCTTACCCGAGTCACTCCCCAGGCTGACTTGCCACAAACCCCAACTACCAGCACTAAGAGTAAGATGCCCCCAGCTGTACAAATCTCCCAGCGACCTGACACTCTCCCACGACACACCCTCCAACCATACTCTCCCACGACACATCTTCCAACCATACTCTCCCACGACACATCTTCCAACCATACTCTACCATGACACATCCTCCAACCATACTCTCCCACGACACATCCTCCAACCATACTCTACCATGACACATCCTCCAACCATACTCTACCATGACATCCTCCAACCATACTCTACCATGACACATCCTCCAATCACACTCCCCCACGACACATCCTCCAACCACACTCTCCCATGACACATCCTCCAACCATACTCTCCCACGGCACATCCTCCAACCATACTCTCCCACGACACATCCTCCATCCACACTCCCCCACGACACATCCTCCAACCACACTCCCCCACGACACATCTTTCAAACACACTCCCCCACGACACCTCCTCCAAACACACTCCCCCACGACACATCCTTCAACCACACTCCCCCACGACACATCCTCCAACCACACTCCACCACGACACATCCTCCAACAACACTCTCCCACGACACATCTGTTACCTATCGTTCGTTACGGCTCGTGACCCTACAGCAGCCAAGCTTTAGTTACGTCTAGGGATACCACTGCTGCTCTCTAAAGCGGGTCACCAGTATAACCCCATGAATGATAACAGGCTAAGACTTAAAAGTATTTCTCCCTTAGGACTGAAGAATTATACATATAACTTATAATATATATATTCAAAACAGTATAATATAAAAACACAGATGGTAAAGTTAACTTATACAACAAACCAAAAGTATTGTCATCTCACTTAATATAACATAATAAAAATATGGCACAACATGAATGTTACAGACTTATCTCCCACATGTTATTCCTTCGAGTCCCGTTCAGCTACTGAACTCTCGCTCTGTCGCTACCCATAATCCTCTCCCGTCTGCCTCATCCCAGGATGAGGGATGGAAACTAAGGACTTTTTAATATTTAAAACTAATTGAACAACCACTTGTTCTCAAAACACATAAGACTGCAAATTACATATAATAGTTACTTACAAAATATATAAGTACAATGCCACCGGCTTAATTGCAGAAAATAAACAATTACCTAAACTAAATAAAAGTGACATCTGGAACTCCCAACTGAACAGGTCCAGCTTTCCCGAATCTAACAGGTATTAGACGTGTGCAAAGCAACCGCGCTCCTGTCTCCACTGACGCTGCCACACCACACGATAATTTACAAAAACACAATGTGTGTCCATATACAGGCAATGATATAATAGAACAAAAAATGTTATTTTAAATTTATATACGTATTCTGCTAGGAGTACGTAACACTTCCACCTCCAAGAAAAAAAATGCCATAGATTGAAGATCAATGGCATTTTTTCAAAGGAAAATGTATGACACTTGAGATTTATGGTATTAATTACACCAAACATGTAAAAGTAATAAGAACACATCTCTGGACCAAAATGAAAACACTCCAAATATAGTCTTACAGGAAACTCAGAAATTTCAGTCTTATGACTATGTTCTACATATGTGTCACTGGAGTATGCAAATTTATCTCTCCAAGGTACTATCTCATTTATTTCACTTTGTTTCAGATCATATTTCACACTCCTATCAACAACATTATCATTATTAGCATGAATAGAATTGTCAATAAAGGTAGCTGCTTTCACACAGTTATCATGGCAATTTAGCTTTTCATTTGTTTCTACTCTTCCTCTAAGATCAGTCCCATATTTCCATATGATCCCTTTTCCACATGGTGAAGTTTTCCAAGCCAGACTCCAGTTCCCATTACTCCCTTTTTCTGGAGCTGAACTGCTTAATTGAAGCGGACTGGATGTTGAGTAGATTTGGGACTTTTCCTGGGTATGCTCTGACAGACATCTGCTCTTCATCACTCTTGATCCTCTGTGGAACACATACTCTCGCCCAATGGATACTAAAATTAGAGAAATTAGCATTAAACCTCACAATTATGCATAAGACTTTCCCATTCATAGAACCTTCCGAAACACAAGACACCGACTGAGCAAACCTTTGACCTTCAAACCAAGAAATACAACCCAAGATAAGTGCAAAGACTACCTGATCGAACTGACTCAGATGATCCATAAGGAACACAGAAATCAATTGCCTCATAACTCTGTCATAACGATCAGTGAAAGAAAACAGGCATATGCCTAGGCACCATATCTCAATCATAACTCCGAAGACAAGTTCACACCCCCTGATGGTGAACTTGAACACAACACACACTTTCATCAACCGTCTAGTCTTCCAAAAGACTAAATAAAACATGCCGAAAACTTTACAACCCTCACCATCACTTCCCAAGTGATTTACGTCTGATGACAACCAATCAACCAAGAGGTTTAAGGGTCTTAACATCTTGAAGATGAACAGCAGATTACCTGGGAAACACCCAAGGATAATCTGTAACCCTTCACAATGATTAACTCTAGGTAGGATAATCTTATCCCCCAACTTGAAATACACACCTGGAGCCTCAAACATCTGCTCCCCAGTATGATTTAATCCTTCACCCACAATATGACTCTGAAAATCAACACCACACTTGAGTGGAACATACACTTGCATCATTCGTGCATTAAAATAACCTGGATCTGAATATAGAGACACTGCTCTAGCATAACTCACCACTTCCTCAGAACTGGATGCACAACCTACTTGAGTAAACTCTCTCTGCTCAACCACAAGGCTTGGCAAAGATGTCCCACAGTCCATTACTTCACAAGAAAATGGCTCCTGCAGAATAAAAGTAGACTTCAACATCCTACACACACTCTGACTCAATGTACACAATGAGAAATACTTACTCCACATAGAATAAGAATCACAACTCCGCAACTTAGATCCAATTGCTACTTTACCACTCTTAATGATTTTACCAAAATTTCCTCCCATGACTTCTGGAGCTGCTCGGAGTACTGTCTGCTCACAATCAATAATATCACTACCAAGCTGGGTCACATCCTCACAGACAACTGAAGAGGGAGGCTCAATGGGTCTCCATCTACTCAACAGAAGCTGATCCTCTGGCTGCTTTCCCACACTCTCCAAAACTGGATCTACAGTACAGACTGTCTCCTTGCTTCTCTCTGAAATCTTAGGGTCAGTTCTACTCAAAGCACATAAATGAAGGGAATCTGAAACGAGCGGGCAAGTAACAGGTAGTTTGACCTCCTCCCCTATTATATCACCTTGACTAGGGTGAGGCGGGGCCTCTACAACGGGCTTACTCTCGACAACTGATTCTAAACTTGGAGTGAGCGGGAATACTTCTGCCAACCCGACATCTTGTCCTAAACCATTCACTTGGCTGGAATACAGAGTCGTGGCTTTTAAGTTTCTCTCAACTCCTGGCACAACGTTCGTAGTGAGCGGGCAAGACAATGGTACATGGACATCCTTTCCCAATTTATTGGAATAAAGCAGAGTCATAGTATCAGGCTTACTCTCAACAACTAAGTTGGCCACACAGGAATCTGGAACAACCACATCCCACTTCTCCACTGAAGGGGTACTGGTTACTGGAACAAATGCTTGAGTAACAACATCAGAACTGACAACTGGATTTATAATAGTACTGACATCAGCACAGGTAGAATGGACAAAACCATCTTCTACAACAGGTTGTTCATTCATAGAACTAACTTCAGCACAGGCAGAATAAACATGGTCTGCAACGGGCTGTTTACACAAACGGGGATCAATCTCACCCACAACATGATTTATGGCCACATCATTACCCAATATAACATCCACACCTGGGATGGGCAACTGTGTACTAACACCCACAGTGCATAAACTTGGTGTAATGGTGGATCTGAAAATAATGTCTATTAGAGGTACAGTCTTACATCCTGCAACACTCTGAAGAACAACAAACTTTCCTGTCTCTCTCTTTTCAACATCAGAAAGAATACTGGATGAAATTATGGTTTGGGAAGCACCTGTATCACGAAGAATAACCACTGGCTTCCACTTCCCATTAATACACAAAACTTCACCTGAAGACATATATGGTGAATACTGTTTCACCCAATTGGGGTTTACAGTTACATGTTTATTAGTAAGTTTATTTTGCACACCTCTGCAATAAATGAGACCAGTTGGTCGTAACTCAGGGTGCAATATAAAACATGAATTAATTCCATGGCCTTTTCTCTTACAATGGGAACAGGACCTTACAGTGGACACACTGGTAGAACCAACTGTAGGTTTAGAAATAACCTTATTATTATTTGACATTCCTGACAAGGAAGTAGCAGGGTTAGGTTTTGTAAGAGAAGAGCTCATGGGAGTAACTGGAGCACTAGGACGGGATGGATTCTGATAAGGAGTTCGGGGAGCATTATAATTTACTCTACGACTAGACTTAGGTGAAGTGGCCGTAAACTGGGCCTTAGTCAACAACTCATGCTCATCCGCGAGCTTTGACAGCTCATAAATATCTGTTACATTCTTTTGTTCTGCCATAAAAGTAGACAACTGGTCTGGGAGACATGACAATACTTCTTCCATTATAAGAAGATTCTTTAGAGCATCAAAGTCAGTGACTGAAAGTGACTTTAACCATCTGTTGCAAAAATTCGTCTTCTGACGAGTAAAATCTGCTATTGTCTGATCACTTATCCTCCTTAGGTTCCTAAACTTTTGCCTGTGTGCCTCTGGATTTAATTGATACGCATTTAAGATGCTTTTCTTTACAAATTCGTAATCAAAGCTATGAGCGTCAGGTAGGGATGTAAAAACCTCCTGACTACGCCCCTTAAATTGAGACTGCATAATGGCTACCCACTGATCCCTTGGCCAGTTCATACTGATGGCAATTTTATAAAAATGTGCAAAGAAAACCTCAGGATCCTCCTCATTGAACTTGGGTAACTCTATATACTTATTCATCCTGATGGGATTATTATCACTATTTGTTGAAACATTACTAGTATTTCCATGCCCAGCTGCCATACGCTGTGCTTCAAGCCTGAAGTTAGTGTCAGCCATTTGTTGTTGAATCTCTAATTGCCTAGTTTGTTCCTCGGCTTGTTGCTTCTTTGTGGCTTCAATTTGCAACTGTGCCTCAATTTCTAAACGTCTAGTCTCAAGCTCCCTCTGCTGAGCTTCAACCTCTAATATTTGCTGTTGCTGTTGAGCTTCAATCTCTCTTTGACGAGCTTCAGCCTCTAATATTTTCTGTTCTTTTTTAGCTTCAAGTTCTAATATTCTCTGTTATTTTTGAGCTTCAAGCTTAGCATTGGCTATTTGCGCTTCTAACTCAAGACGCTTTAACGTCATCTGATCACTCGACTCCTCTCTTAACTCCTCTAGAATTTCTTCCTCTAACTCTCCATTCTCAACAAAAATGTGTCACAATGACTTTCAATATTTGGGCTTTAACCATTCTATTGTTGGCGGTCAAATCCAAATGATTTGCCATTTGTATTAACTCAGTCTTTTTAAGGCTCTGAATCCCTTCAAAGTCTGGGTGAGCCACCAACGCTGCAACTTTCTCCTCCATCGTTACTAACACTTGGCACTTGATTCACAACAATAATTAAACAATGGCACTGCACTACACTTCACTGTAAAATTGTCACCACACTGAAAATTCGCTTTGCCTCACTGCACAAACAAAATATATAGGATGACTTACCTCAAAATCGTGAAACGTTGTTACTTGACACACAGGAAAGCTTGCTTGGCACATGGAATAGTTCTTATAAAACACACAGACACTTAACACACTGGTACCTAGGAAGGCAAGGTTAGATTAGCATAATTAAGGTTAAGTGGGAACAATATTTCCCGGCACAGGCCCCCATAACTCTTGTTACCTATCGTTCGTTACGGCTCGTGACCCTACAGCAGCTAAGCTTTAATTACGTCTAGGGATACCACTGCTGCTCTCTAAAGCGGGTCACCAGTATAACCCCATGAATGATAACAGGCTAAGACTTAAAAGTATTTCTCCCTTAGGACTGAAGAATTATACATATAACTTATAATATATATATTCAAAACAGTATAATATAAAAACACAGATGGTAAAGTTAACTTATACAACAAACCAAAAGTATTGTCATCTCACTTAATATAACATAATAAAAATATGGCACAACATGAATGTTACAGACTTATCTCCCACATGTTATTCCTTCGAGTCCCGTTCAGCTACTGAACTCTCGCTCTGTCGCTACCCATAATCCTCTCCCGTCTGCCTCATCCCAGGATGAGGGATGGAAACTTATTACTTTTTAATATTTAAAACTAATTGAACAACCACTTGTTCTCAAAACACATAAGACTGCAAATTACATATAACAGTTACTTACAAAATATATAAGTACAATGCCACCGGCTTAATTGCAGAAAATAAACAATTACCTAAACTAAATAAAAGTGACATCTGAAACTCCCAACTGAACAGGTCCAGCTTTCCCGAATCTAACAGGTATTAGACGTGTGCAAAGCAACCGCGCTCCTGTCCCCACTGACGCTGCCACACCACACAATAATTTACAAAAACACAATGTGTGTACATATACAGGCAATGATATAATAGAACAAAAAATGTTATTTTAAATTTATATACGTATTCTGCTAGGAGTACGTAACAACATCCTCCAACCACTCGCAGATATTCCTGACGGTGTACAACTGACACGTTAAAGAAGACTGATACCATCACATCCCAGACGTAAAGATCTGAAATACGACAACATAACCTAACTCATCTTAAACAACCCTACCCCAACCCATCCTAACCTCATACACACTAACCCCACGTTACCTAATGTACCCAAACTTACCCTACCCTAATCTACTCTAACCTATCTTGAGCGACTAACTCCCAAACATACTTCGTCTCGCATACTCAGCCTCTCGACTAAACCTCACACTTTCCATACAAAAGCATCACTTTCCTGTCATCCTCAACACAACTCCTCATCTTTGTCATCCTGAGTCCATTTCCACTCATTTCCAACAGTAAGTTTTGTCTTTATTCTCACACAAATAGAAGATATTGATAACTTCCAACGTCTGCCAAATGATGAACATTGATGCGTCACTGTGAGGGCCACATCGTTTATCATCACCACTCATGCAGTCACTGGCAGGAGGAACCTTCATGTGAACTGCATGTATCGTGAAGGTGTTTAAATTGTTGGTGTGATTGTATGTTATAATTACCTGTCTGCTGCAAACACAAATCCAGTTATTTCATATTTTGGAAAATATGTTAATTTTTTTCTTGTATATGGTACATGTGTCTGGTAGTCACTTGCGGCACCTTTCGTTCCGTAGGCAGCAACATTAATGCAGTGGAAAATTTGGCACCCATCCTACACGTCTGAAAATTTGGCACCCATCCTACACGTCTGAAAATTTGGCACCCATCCTACACGTCTGAAAATTTGGCACCCATCCTACACATCTGAAAATTTGGCACCCATCCTACACATCTGAAAATTTAGCACCCAACCTACATATTTGAAAATTTAGGTAGTGACGACGTTTCAGTCCTTCGTGGACTATTATCATGTGTGAAAAAAGGAAAGGTGAGAAAGCCTTCCGTCCAGAGGACTTGAAATTCGTCAAGGACGGGGAGACTTCCTTTTTAAAGCATCATTTGAAATTTTGGCGTTTACAATAATTTACCATCAAAATTATCCAAAAATAATCATGATTATTGTATCGAAAATGATGTATGATCTTTGAGCGTCTTCACTGAACCTCTGTGTGGACTTAAACTTTCCCGACATTCTCAAATTTATGTTCAAGAGTAATTTGAGTAACCATTCACAGTAATTTGAGTGATCATACACAGTAATTTGAGTAATTTGAGTGACTTCACAGTAATGAGTAACCATTCAAAGTAAATTGAGTGATCATTCACAGTAATTTGAGTAACCATTCCCAGTAATTTGAGTAACTTCAGTAATCATTAACAGTACGGTTATGTACATTATTGTATTGACTTTCTCGTTTTTAATGATTGGCATATCTATGCTTCCGCTGTGCTGTGTCTATCTGTTCCCAGGTCTGATTGGTACACCGACCCAGTTGTTCCAGCCACACGTGAACCCTTGTCAGTAAAGACCGAGGGGGGAGGCACGTTACACAAAGCCCTCCCCTACCAGACCCAGTAACCCATACATCAGTTACTTTGGGGATGAGTGACTATCCAAGAGTCATCCGGTCGACGCCTCACGTCACTAAACGAGGTTGTCAGGGCCAGCGAGCTGTCCACATATAGCAGTCACCGGAGGTGCCATCCGGATATACAACGCCGGGGTAGCTGTCTCGAGATCACCACTACCCACCTACTGCAACATCAAGACTGCAGCCATTCCAGCAGTGTTGGAGGAGAGGTCAAGAAATGGAAAACACGAAGCAGTACTCAAGAGTTTCGCTGTAAGATTAATGATTACGTCATCTGAAGCAACAGGAGCGCGGAAGTAAGGCGGTCACAGGTGGAAGGCACGGTTTCCCTACAGAGTACCGGGACTCGCCAATAGAAGGTCGCAAAATTGTCTCCTTTGGCCTAAAGTCGGCGGTACGAGGGTATACACAGTTGGTGTTTACGGCCTAGTAACCTGGTGACATCAAGAAACGCCTGAGATGACGTGAGCAATGATGGAAGACGAGATTCACCTGTTCTGCAAACAAGCAACCCGCCTCTACGACCTTCTGACACCACTCCGTTTACACCGTTGGTACATCCAGATGACCTGCTCTGCTCATATATACTGAACTCCATTTTGTGTTAATGGCAATATCTAAAGATGATTAAAATTTTGAAGTAACAGTAGGTCAAGTCACTGGCGGCATTAATTTGCGAAGTTACCTCAAGGTAAGATAGGACAATAGGAGAGTTGCTAACCATTTATACCAACGAGGTTTTGCGTGTTTCCAGTAATGAGTAGGAAAATAGCTCACTCGTTATCTACAAGTCAAAAAAGTGCTTTGATTTCTTTATTGTGATTACGATTTTTAGTGGTGCTCTGTAGCGCGGAGGTCTACACCAGAAGCTTACACCCAAGGACCCCAGATTCGATCCCCGGCGGGACAACGATAGTTGGGCCCATTACTTTTCATCTGCCGGCAATGTTCCAACCTGTCCTCTTACAAATTACGTCTGAATTTAGCCGTTTGCCCGTAGGGCCGAAAACTGACGCAATTTGAAAATTAAAAAAAAAAAAATTGTGATTTTATTTTTCCCATACCAGTAAGTTAAGGGTCATCTGGTAGGTTAGGAGGGTACGGAATTCTCATAATGTTACAAAACGTCATGAAAAACTTGAAATGAAAGTGTCCTCTCCTAACCCAACAGACTAAGCTGGATGACCTAAACAGAAATCGGGACAGTACATCACTATCGTGAGCCAATTTCATTTAAAATTTTCGGCCAAAGCGCGCACACGAGCGAAAAGCGACGATATTTTGAGAGGACGTGTTGTTTAAGCAGCTGTTTTTCGCTGCATCCTGGTGAAGTTCAGTACTTGGCATATGAGAACCTTGATAAGCTTTTGTGGCGTATAGCCCAGAATGCCTCAAACGGCGAAGATTCATCAGGTATTTACGCAACTTACAAAGCTAGAACTCTTTCCTCAATCTCTGGGCTACAATCTTTGGGGTTTACATTTATTTTGCAGTGTATTGCTATGAAGCGCCGCAAGAATGTTTATAACAACAATAATCTCTGGCTTCAAGATTTCCAAGCTCGTACAATGTTAAATGTAAACATAGCCGCCATGATTGAGGAAAAATGTAGATGTTTTGTAAGTAGATGAGTAAATGCTTGATGACTCGTGGCTTAAATTATATTCAGGATACAGGACTACCTTAGAAGACCACGGGAATCTAACACACAAGTGATCTGAGTACACAGTCCTGAAGAACTCTTTATTCTATCCCAATAGGCACACACACACACACACACACACACACACACACACACACACACACACACACACACACACACACACACACACACACACACACACACACACACACACACACACACACACAGAAAGATCAAGGAGTTGATATCACACCAAACCTGTCTCCTGAAGCCCACATAAAAAGAATAACATCTGCGGCATATGCGAGGCTGGCTAACATCAGAACAGCGTTCAGGAACCTGTGTAAGGAACCATTAAGAATCTTGTACACCACATATGTAAGACCAATCCTGGAGTATGCGGCCCCAGCATGAAGCTCGTACTTTGTCAAGCACAAGACAAAGTTGGAAAAAGTCCAGAGGTATGCCACTAGACAAGTCTCAGAACTAAGAGGCATGAGTTATGAGGAAAGGCTGCGGGAAATGCACCTTTCGACACTGGGAGACAGAAGAGTAAGGGGAGACATGATCACAACCTACAAAATCCTCAGGGGAATCGACTGGGTAAACAAGGATAAACTATTCAATACTGGTGGTCGCGAACAAGGGGACACAGGTGGAAACTGAGTACCCACATGAGCCACAGGAACGTTAGAAGGAACTTTTTCAGTGTCAGAGTAGTTAACGGATGGAATGCATTAGGCAGTGATGTGGTGCATGGAGGCTGACTCCATACACAGTTTCAAATGTAGATATGATAGAACCCAGTAGGCTCAGGAATCTGTACACCAGTTGATTGACAGTTGCGAGGCGGGACCAAACAGCCAGAGCTCAACCCCCGCAAGCACAAATATTTGAGTACAAATAGGTGAGTACACACACACACACACACACACACACACACACACACACACACACATGAGAAAGGAATGGAGTTTCATGGAAATGGTTATCCCAGGCTGTGAAGGGTTTAGAGACTACATAGCAGGCACCATGACGATGGGAGGAACTAGAGTAGTAGTAGCGGTGAAATATAACCCTCCGCCAAATGACAGAAGACCCAGGCAAGAGTATGACAGAAACATGGCAGTTAATAACACAACTGAAAGGGCAGCCTCTGCTGCCTGTTTAAATCGATCCCATCTGCTCATCATGGTGGCCTTCAATCATGGAAGGATAGACTGGGAGAACAAGGAACCGCGTGGAGGAGAGGATGCATGGAGAACCAAACTAATGGAGGTGGTGACAAGAAACCTTCTAAGCCAACATGTCAGGGAACCCAATAGAATGAGGGGAAACGATGAACCAGCGACACTCGACCTAGTCTTCACTCTGACTCCGACATAAGGGAAATTGACTTCGAGGCCCCAGAAGGAATGAGCGATCACAGTGTACTGACGTTTGAGTATCAGGTCGAAGAAGGGCTAAAGTACTCGAGAAAGGGAACTGAAAGCAAAAGGCTAGCATTCCGTAAGGGAAATTACGAGGAGATAAGAAAATTCCTAAAGATGTTACATGGGAATCAGAGCTAAGGGAAAAGACGGCCCAAGACATGATGGAATACATTATGCAGAAGTGCAAGGTGGCAGCAGAAAAGTTTATCCTGGCCCAAAAATTAAAAAATTAGATGCAGATCAGAAACCCATGGTTTAATCAGAGATGTAAGGTAGCTAAACAACAAAATAAAAGAACATGGAAAAAGTATAGAAATAACAGGACACTCGAGAGTAGAGAGGGTTACCAAAGAGTCAGGAATGAATACGTCAGGATGAAAAGAGAGGCAGAAGGGCAATATGAAAATGACATAGTGTTGCGGACCTGAGTCCAGCGTCGGAGCACGGAGCAGTGACAACAACGCCATCTGTGTTTCCGCTCCCGAAACCTCCTCCAAATGGACAACGCCATCTAGTGAGGACGGGATATACCGGCCACAGATGCTGGATTCCCATCTTAATCAGCTCGTAACATAGCCGCTGCTGACCTCTGGTGAGGTGGCGCTTAAACAGCAACGCCATCTATGGAGTGGAGAGGTGTGTTACTTACTCCTAGCTGAATACGTATATAAAATTAAATAAACTTTTGTTTCATTATATTATTACCTGTATATGTACACATATTGTGTTTTTGATCATGATTAAACCAACGCTAACAATTCCATAGTCTCCTGAGACTGATGGATGCCTACTACTACTACTATTGTGTTTTTGTAAATTATCGTGTGGTGTGGCAGCATCAGTGGGGACAGGAGCGCGGTGGCTCATCACACGTCTAATACCTGTTAGATTCGGGAAATTAGAATTGCTGTTACCTGTTCAGTTTGGGAGTTCCAGATGTCACTTTTACTAAGTTTATATAATTGTTTATTTACTGTAATTAAGCAGGTGGCATTGTACTTATATATTTTGCAAGTAACTATTATATTTATTTTGCATTCTTATGTGTTTTGAGAACAAGTGGTTGTTCAATTAGTTTTAAATATTAAAAAGTCTTTAGTTTCCATCCCTCATCCTGGATGAGGCAGAGGGGGAGAGGATTATGGGTAGCGACAGAGCGAGAGTTCAGTAGCTGATACGGGTCAGGAGAGATCACATCTTTGTAGAGTTAAGTCTGTAACATTCATGTTGTGCCATATTTTTATTATATTATATTATGTGAGAGACAATACTTTTTGTTAGTTGTATAAGTTAACTTGACCATCTGTGTTTTTATATTATACTGTATTGAATACATATATTATAAGTTATATGTATAATTCTTCAGTCCTAAAGGAAAATTTTAACAAAGTGCTCATTACTTATTAAGGGGTTACACTGGTGACCCGCTCCTGTGAACAGCAGTTTTAGTAACCCTAGACCTTTTTTAAAGTTGGCTGTTGTAGGGTCACGAGCCGTAACGAACGATAGGTAACAAGGTAGACGTTTGCGTCTAAGCCTGTAAGTGAGGTTCCTTAGAGCGTCCCAGTATTAATGACGTGTCTGATTGCAGAGTCGACCTGGGACTGCTGTATTGGACGATGGATCAGTCCACCCAAGGCAGCCAAGGTCTCTTCACGAGTCTGCTGAAGAAGCTGTGAGTCACCCCCGGACGAACTCTGTTGAGAGTGTAATAGCCTGCCTGTGACGTGGCAGTGTCGGGAATCGCCTTATCCGGGGCTGGCTGGTGGAAGAGACTAGCCACTGTGGTGCTTAGTGAGGAGAGTTATCAGCGGGATCACACGAGGCTCCTGCCTTGGGCTCGCAACCCTAGTATCGGTCGTGGAGTGGCCTACACAGCGGAGCTGATAGGTACCTGCTGATCGGTACAGGCTGGATTGTGGTTGAAGGCTTCCACGACGGAGCACCCAGTGGGACTGTGATTTGGCTGGCCTGTGGCCAGGGTAGATTCGCCAATAGAATCATAGAGGATTCATCATGGGCCACGGAAGAAGGAACCAGGGCTACCCAGAGTGAGCACCGTGGAGCATCCAGTGTCTTCGGAGGAAGACAGCCCTGTACATAATAGTGTAGTGATAACCCCCGTGTGCAACTGTTATATATTTATTTATGGTGGTGGAGAAATATATATATATAAATTGGAACATTGTATCCCTCCCCCTTTAATTTAACTTGCGTTACGGAACACACCCCTTGAAAGCCTCTACTAACTTGGGGCCGGATTCCCAAACTCTACTAACATCAGAGAAGAACCCGGTTACGTCCCAGTAGGGCCGTAACACATAGCAAGCAAGGCTAAGACCCAACCCAAATTGCTGGACAGCCCCATCAGGAGAAAGACAACAGTGAAGGAACAGGCAATGAAACTGAGGATAGGGGCAGACAGATTCACAGATTCACTACAAATGACAAAGAAATGTGCGAGGAACTCAATATGAAATTCCAGGAAGTCTTCACATTAGAGCAAGGAGAAGTTCCAAAGAATAGAGAAGGAATAATTAACTAGGCACCACTAGAGGAATTTGAGATTACCAGTAGAGATGCAAGGAAGCTTTAGCTAGAGTTGGATGTGACAAAAGCTATAGGCCCAGATGGAATATCACCATGGATACTAAAGGAAGAAGAAGAAGCGCTGTGCCTGCCACTCTACATGGTATATAACAAAAAAATGGAAACAGGTGAACTGCCAGATATTTGGAAGGGGGCAAACGTCCCGATATACAAGAAGGGGAATAGACAGGAGACACTGAACTACAGGCCAGTGTCCCTAACTTGTATACAATGCAAGCTAATGGAAAAAATTGTCCGAGAAAAGCTAGTCGAACATCTGGAGCGAAGGAACTTAGTGTCACAACACCAACATGGTTTCAGGGATGGCAAGTCATGCCTCACAGGATTAATTGAATTCTACGATCAGGCAACAAGAATCAGGCAAGAAAGAGAGGGGTGGGCAGACTGCATATTTTTGGATTTTTTCTAGAAAGCCTTTGACACAGTGCCTCACCAGAGACTAGTGCGAAAGCTGGAGATGCAGGCAGGAGTGAAAGGGAAGGTACTCCATTCGATAAGGGAGTACCTAAGTAATAGAAGGCAGCGAGTCACTGTGCGGGGTGAGGTATCAGATTGGTGAGACGTCACCAGTGGGGTCCTGCAGGTTTCATTCCTTAGACCCAAACTGTTTCTTAAATATGTAAATGATCTTCCAGATGGTATAGAATCGTTCCTTTCATTGTTTGCTGAAGATGCAAAAATTATGAGGAGGATTAAGACGGAGGAAGACAGTATGAGACTACAAGATGACCTAGACAGACTGCATGAATGGTCCAACAAATGACTACTAAAGTTCAACCCGAGTAAATGTAAGGTAATGAAACTAGGCAGTGGAAACAGGAGGCCAGTCACAGGATACAGAATGGGAGATGAAGTCCTTCATGAAACGGACAAAGAGAAGGATCTAGGAGTTGATATCACACCAAACCTGTCTCATGAAGCCCACATCAAAAGAATAACATCTGCGGCGTATGCGAGGCTGGCTAACATCAGAACTGCCTTCAGGAACGTGTGTAAGGAATCAATCAGAACCTTGTATACCACATATGTAAGACCAATCCTGGAGTATGCGGCCGCACCATGGAGCCAGTACTTTATCAAGCACAAGGCGAAGCTTGAAAAAGTTCAGAGATATGCCACTAGGCTAGTCCCAGAACTAATAGGCATGGGTTACGAAGAAAGGCTGCGAGAAATGCACCTCACGACACTAGAAGACAGAAGAGCAAGGGGAGACATCACTACCTACAAAATTCTCAGAGGAATTGACAGGGTAGATAAGGATAAACTGTTTAACACGGGTGGTACGCGAACAAGGGGACACTGGTGGAAACGGAGTATCTAAATGAGCCACAGGAACGTTAGAAAGAACTTTTTCAGTGTCAGAGTAGTTAATAGATGGAATGCATTAGGCAGTGATGTGGTGGAGGCTGACTCCATACACAGTTTCAAATGTAGATATGATAGAGCCCAGTAGGCTCAGGAATCTGTACACCAGTTGATTGACAGTTGAGAGGTGGGACCAAAGAGCCACAGCTCAACCCCCACAAGCACAATTAGGTGAGCACACACACCTACACACACTGAAACCACAACGATGAACTCTTTTTTTACATTTTTTATCGTAGCTCCAGCGTTTTGTTACGTCGCGTGGCTGTTGGAAAGTCAAAGTCTTCGGATAAATATTAATTTTAAATTAAATTGGCTTCTTGTTAAAAGAGGCCCAAAAAATTGTATTTTACCCTGGGTGACTTAAGCATTCTTCGTTACTTTAGAGGTATCAGAAATATCCAATGATGTAAGGCATGAATGTTGTTCAGAGTTACACGACTATCTTAGAGCTTGGATATGCTCTTGTTGGAGCAAAAATTGTGATACTCCTTTTGGGTTTTTTGTTCTTTTCTCGCTGCTCATGAGACTCATTTCAAGGAACTACTAAATTTCGTTTGATGGGCAGTCATGTCTTTGCCATCTTGGGGAGTCACGTCCCTGGCCATCTTGTGACAGTCACGTCCCTAGCCATCTGGGGACAGTTACGTCCCTGGCCATCTTGTGGACGGTCACGTCCCTGGCCATCTTGTGACAGTCACGTCCCTGGCCATCTTGTGACAGTCACGTCCCTAGCCATCTGGGGACAGTCACGTCCCTGGCCATCTTGTGGACGGTCACGTCCCTGGCCATCTGGGGACAGTTACGTCCCTGGCCATCTTGTGACAGTTACGTCCCTGGTCATCTTGTGGACGGTCACGTCGATGCGTCGATGGCTATCTTGTGGACAGTTACGTCCATGGCCATCTTGTGGACGGACACGTCCCTGGCCATCTTGTGACAGTCACGTCCCTGGCCATCTTGTGACAGTCACGTCCCTGGCCATCTTGTGACAGTCACGTCCCTGGCCATCTTGTGACAGTCACGTCCCTGACAATCTTGTGACAGTTACGTCCCTGGTCATCTGGGGACAGTTACGTCCCTGGCCATCTTGTGGACGGTCACGTCGATGGCTATCTTGTGGACAGTTACGTCCATGGCCATCTTGGGGACAGTCACGTCCCTAGCCATCTTGTGACAGTCACGTCCCTGGCCATCTTGTGACAGTCACGTCCCTAGCCATCTTGTGACAGTCACGTCCCTAGCAATCTTGTGACAGTTACGTCCCTGGTCATCTTGTGGACAGTCACGTCCCTGGCCATCTTGTGGACAGTCACGTCCCTAGCAATCTTACGACAGTCACGTCCCTGGCAATCTTGTGACAGTCACGTCCCTGGCCATCTTCTGGACGGTAACGTCCCTGGCCATCTTCTGGACAGTTACGTCCCTGGCCATCTTGTGGACAGTCACGTCCCTGGCCATCATGTGGACAGTCACGTCCCTGGCCATCTTGTGGACGGTCACGTCCCTGGCCATCTTGTGACAGTCACGTCCCTGGCCATCTTGTGGACAGTCCCGTCTCTGGCCATCTTGTTGACAGTCTTGTCCCTGGCCATCTTGGAGACAGTCACGTCCCAGGCCATCTTGTGGACAGTCACGTCCCTGGCCATCTTGTGACAGTCTCGTCCCTGGCCATCTTGTGACAGTCTCGTCCCTGGCCATCTTGGGGACAGTCACGTCCCTGGCCATCATGTGGACCGTCACGTCCCTGGCCATCATGTGGACCGTCACGTCCCTGGCCATCATGTGGACAGTCACTTCACATGATGATGGTGTTGTGAGTCTCTACACGGGAACTGTGTGTGGTAGTGTTGTGAGTCTCTACACGGGAACTGGTCCTCACTATAATTTGTAAACGTGAAAATATTTACAGTGAATATCTTCACTGCCTCAGTTATTATAATTTTTAGTCACGTTCAGACTGTTTCAGGAAGTCACGTCCAGACTTTTTCAGGAAGTCACGTCCAAACTGTTTCAGGAAGTCACGTCCAGACTGTTTCAAGAAGGCACGTCCAGACTGTTTTAGGAAGTCACGTCCAGACTGTTTCAGGAAATCTCGTCCGGACTGTTTCAGGAAATCCCGTCTGGACTGTTTCAGAAAGTCAGGTCCAGACTGTTTCAGGAAGTCAGGTCCAGACTGTTTCAGGAAGTCAGGTCCAGACTGTTTCAGCAAGTCACGTCCAGACTGTTTCAGGAAGTCAGGTCCAGACTGTTTCAGGAAGTCAAGTCCAGACTGTTTCAGGAAGTCAGGTCCAGACTGTTTCAGGAAGTCAGGTCCAGACTGTTTCAGGAAGTCAGGTCCAGACTGTTTCAGGAAGTCAGGTCCAGACTGTTTCAGGAAGTCAGGTCCAGACTGTTTCATGAAGTCAGGTCCAGACTGTTTCATGAAGTCAGGTCCAGACTGTTTCAGGAAGTCAGGTCCAGACTGTTTCAGGAAGTCAGGTCCAGACTGTTTCAGGAAGTCACGTCCAGACTGTTTCAGGAAGTCAGGTCTAGACTGTTTTAGGAAGTCAGGTCCAGACTGTTTCATGAATTCAGGTCTAGACTGTTTCAGGAAGTCAGGTCCAGACTGTTTCAGGAAGTCAGGTCCAGACTGTTTCATGAAGTCAGGTCCAAACTGTTTCAGGAAGTCAGGTCCAGACTGTTTCAGGAAGTCAGGTCCAGACTGTTTCAGGAAGTCAGGTCCAGACTGTTTCAGGAAGTCAGGTCCAGACTGTTTCATGAAGTCAGGTCCAGACTGTTTCAGGAAGTCAGGTCCAGACTGTTTCATGAAGTCAGGTCCAAACTGTTTCAGGAAGTCAGGTCCAGACTGTTTCAGGAAGTCAGGTCCAGACTGTTTCAGGAAGTCAGGTCCAGACTGTTTCAGGAAGTCAGGTCCAGACTGTTTCATGAAGTCAGGTCCAGACTGTTTCAGGAAGTCAGGTCCAGACTGTTTCAGGAAGTCAGGTCCAGACTGTTTCAGGAAGTCACGTCCAGACTGTTTCAGGAAGTCAGGTCTAGACTGTTTTAGGAAGTCAGGTCCAGACTGTTTCATGAATTCAGGTCCAGACTGTTTCAGGAAGTCAGGTCCAGACTGTTTCAGGAAGTCAGGTCCAGACTGTTTCATGAAGTCAGGTCCAGACTGTTTCAGGAAGTCAGGTCCAGACTGTTTCAGGAAGTCAGGTCCAGACTGTTTCAGGAAGTCACGTCCAGACTGTTTCAGGAAGTCAGGTCTAGACTGTTTTAGGAAGTCAGGTCCAGACTGTTTCAGGAAGTCAGGACCAGACTGTTTCAGGAAGTCAGGTCCAGACTGTTTCAGGAAGTCAGGTCCAGACTGTTTCAGGAAGTCAGGTCCAGACTGTTTCAGGAAGTCAGGTCCAGACTGTTTCAGGAAGTCAGGTCCAGACTGTTTCAGGAAGTCACGTCCAGACTGTTTCAGGAAGTCACGTCCAGACTGTTTCAGGAAGTCACGTCCAGATATTATTTTTCATTTGTTATGAAAATTCAATTTTTCTCATTTCATTCTAATTCGGTTAAGCAAAGTGTACTCGCCGTTCTTATCTCTAAGAGTTTATTGGATTTGTTACCTGTCTTTTCTAGAAGTTGAATTTAAATACTAATATAAGAGTTTTTTTTTTATTTAGGCTATCCCTTGTGGTTCGTTAAAAAAGCACACAGTAACGCTAAAGTCATCCTGTACATTATTACTGAGAGACACCCTTGGAATCCTAATAGGAGAATAATTTTGAAATTGCCATATAACCCTATTTTAAGTAAACTAACCCGTAACGCAGCGGATACAAAACATAAAACGTTTTAAATTACCCAAATACATTTAGGGAAAGGGTTAGTAAGAATAGGGTAGGAGAGGATAGTAGTCCGGGCGGGGTTATATATTACCTTGTGGTTAGTGTGATGAAGTCTGTGTGGGGGAAACAGGGAGTAAACTGGAGATCAGAATTGAAGAACATAATTTTGTGGGGAATTATGGCTGGTAACAGTGCTGGAGTAAATCATAGTTGGGACAAGAATCACAATATTGATTTTTAAAAATTTGAAATAATCTATAAAAGTAATAAAGTACCACTGTATTACTACTAAAAGTACCACTGAGAACTAGAGGAGTAATGGAAGGGATTCTAATAAGTACTATGAATAATTTCGCTGGCTACAGAAATTTTACTTCGGAGGAGAGCTTAACTAGGAAGACGGTTCTGAGTGAATTCAAATTAGATCTCAATATATGAATGAATGAAAGCAGTTCCATTAGCCGCGTTCCTTGGGGTTTGGAGAGGGTCACGAGGGATACCATCCAGATGAACATCTCTATTAATAACATCTCCAGTTCCCAGAATAGCAGGGTTACAGAAAGGTCACATGACCATAATTCCGTGGAAGACATTACACAGGTACATCGGCAGTCGGTGATAGTAGTGACCTGGTTAGGAGGTCATGAAGGATAAGAGGACTGGACCCTGGATAACAGCCTTACGGGCTCACCATAGCCCGTGCTACATGGGCATTTCATTCTGAGTAGCTAAATAAAAAACAACAACAACAACAGGATAGCAGCATCATTAGACGTTGAGATGTAAGTCTCGTCCTAATCACACACTCAGACCTTGACAAAGCACTCAGGAGAGTGCGAAAGACTTTGTGTAAATTCCATTCATAAATATAAAAAATTCACATGCGTGGGTTTTTATCCTATGTTGCTATTATTGACGTTATTATTATTAGTGTACGTTGCTGAAGGAATATAGCTGCAATAAGACATTTCAGGCTGCAAGTTCAAGACAAAAATCTCTGATAAAACATAATAATTTTGTTTTATTTTAAATATTATGATATTGAAGTTGTATATTTTCATGTATAATTTAATACATTTTTTAAACATAACAGTTTATCACAAAACACAATATATATCTTCTTTAATGATTAAATAATTACAAACATTACTAGAAACCAAATTGTTATTTCGGATAATTTAACGTTACGTTTATTAGAGACAAATTGCGTTATCACAATGAATTATCTATCATCTACCGCTCGTTAACCTTGCATATTTGTTGTTAAAATGTTGCACGTTCCTATTTACAGCTTGCTGTTATATTCCATTATGAGGAGTGGGCGAGCTCGTAGGTATTATGGGTATTGGTTTTCTTGTCTCACACTATATCATTCCCCCTCTCTCTCTCTCTTTCTCTCTCTCTCTCTCTCTCTCTTTCTCTCTCTCTCATCCTGCCTCTTTCCGTGTCTGTCAGCCTCTCCATCTCTTTTTCTCACCTTCTATCTGTCTGTAAGTCGGTCTATCATTCTCTGTTGTACAGTTTCTCATTCTCATTGCCAATTTTACTTTACTGAACTTCCCTCCCTCTCTCTCTCTTTCTCTCGTTCTCTTTATTTCTCTCTCGCTTTCTCTGTCTCTCTGACCCACATGGCAAAGACTGCTGTGGGTCCCACTGGGAGCAGGCACGAGAGATTCTCATTATGCTAAGTAGAGAGCCTCGGCGATATCAAATATGCATTTTCAATATCAAAAGCTAAGAAAAATTGCATAACACATGAGGTTATTATAAATGATCTTGGGAAATTTTCAGAGAGGAATGCAAGTCATTGATTACCTTGGATATTTATCAAAGGATAATGCATGTAAACGAATATAAATATACATTAAAATGTATCGTATAATATTTGGTATAAGAAACACATCAATATTTTCGTGCTTATTGTTAATTATGTAAATTAAGTGGATGTATTTTGTGACTGAATGTTATTTGTTTCCATTAGGTTAAATGATAATGAAATTTTCATTTGTTAATCAAACATTATGTATTAGCAGGACGATACCGCGCGAACAGTTCGTTAAACGGCGCTATGTAGTGTGCATATGTTGTGTCACACTTAGCGTGGTCACACTTAGCTAGCCTGGACACACTTAGCTAGCCTGGACACACTTAGCTAGCCTGGTCACACTTAGCTAGCCTGGACACACTTAGCTAGCCTGGACACACTTAGCTAGCCTGGTGACACTTAGCTAGCCTGGTGACACTTAGCTAGCCTGGACACACTTAGCTAGCCTGGTGACACTTAGCTCGCCTTGTCACACTAAGCTAGCCTGGTCACACTTAGCTCGCCTGATCACACTTAGCTAGCCTGGTCACACTTAGCTAGCCTAGTCACACTTAGCTAGCCTGGTCACACTTAGCTCGCCTGATCACACTTAGCTAGCCTAGTCACACTTAGCTAGCCTAGTCACACTTAGCTAGCCTGGTGACACTTAGCTAGCCTGGTCACACTTAGCTAGCCTGGTCACTCTTAGCTAGCCTGGTCACTTTTAGCTAGCCTGGTCACTCTTAGCTAGCCTGGTCACACTTAGCTAGCCTGGTCACTCTTAGCTAGCCTGGTGACACTTAGCTAGCCTGGTCACACTTAGCTAGCCTGGTCAGTCTTAGCTAGCCTGGTCACTCTTAGCTAGCCTGGTCACTCTTAGCTAGCCTGGTCACTCTTAGCTAGTCTGGTCACACTTAGCTCGCCTGGTAACACTTAGCTCGCATTGTCGCACTTAGCTCGCCAGGTCACTCTTAGCTAGCCTGGTCACTCTTAGCTAGCCTGGTCACTCTTAGCTAGCCTGGTCACACTTAGCTAGCCTGGTTACTCATAGCTAGCCTGGTCACTCTTAGCTAGCCTGGTCACACTTAGCTTGCCTGGTCACTCTTAGCTAGCCTGGTCACTCTTAGCTAGCCTGGTGACACTTAGCTAGCCTGGTCACACTTAGCTAGCCTGGTCACACTTAGCTAGCCTGGTCACTCTTAGCTAGCCTGGTCTCTCTTAGCTAGCCTGGTCACTCTTAGCTAGTCTGGTCACACTTAGCTCGCCTGGTCACACTTAGCTCGCCTTGTCACACTTAGCTCGCATGGTCACACTTAGCTAGCCTGGTCACTCTTAGCTAGCCTGGTCACTCTTAGCTAGCCTGGTCACACTTAGCTAGCCTGGTCACTCATAGCTAGCCTGGTCACTCTTAGCTAGCCTGGTCACACTTAGCTAGCCTGGTCACACTTAGCTTGCCTGGTCACAATTAGCTAGCCTGGTCACACTTACCTAGCCTGGTCACTCTTAGCTAGCCTGGTCACTCTTAGCTAGCCTGGTCACACTTAGCTAGCCTGGTCACACTTAGCTAGCCTGGTCACACTTAGCTAGCCTGGTCACATTTAGCTAGCATAGTCACTCTTAGCTAGCCTGGTCACTCTTAGCTAGCCTGGTCACACTAAGCTCGCCTGGTCACACTTAGCTCGCCAGGTAACTCTTAGCTCGCCTGGTCACTCTTAGCTCGTCTGGTCACACTTAGCTCGCCTGGTCACTCTTAGCTAGCCTGGTCACACTTAGCTCGCCTAGTCACTTTTAGCTAGCCTGGTCACTCTTAGCTAGCATAGTCACTCTTAGCTAGCCTGGTCACTCTTAGCTCGCCTAGTCACACTTAGCTCGCCTGGTCACTCTTAGCTCGCCTGGTCACTCTTAGCTAGCCTGGTCACTTTTAGCTAGCCTGGTCACTCTTAGCTAGCATTGTCACACTTAGCTAGCTTGGTCACTCTTAGCTCGCCTAGTCCCACTTAGCTTGCCTGGTCACTCTTATCTCGCGTGGTCACTCTTAGCTCGCCTGGTCACTCTTAGCTCGCCTGGTCACTCTTAGCTTGCCTGGTCACTCTTAGCTTGCTTGGTCATTCTTAGCTTGCCTGATCACACTTAGCTTGCCTGGTCACTCTTAGCTAGCCTGGTCACACTTAGCTAGCCTGGTCACTCTTAGCTAGCCTGGTCACTTTTAGCTAGCCTGGTCACTCTTAGCTAGCCTGGTCACACTTAGCTAGCCTGGTCACACTTATCTAGCCTGGACACACTTAGCTAGCCTGGTGACACTTAGCTAGCCTGGTGACACTTAGCTAGCCTGGACACACTTAGCTAGCCTGGTGACACTTAGCTCGCCTTGTCACACTAAGCTAGCCTGGTCACACTTAGCTCGCCTGATCACACTTAGCTAGCCTGGTCACACTTAGCTAGCCTAGTTACACTTAGCTAGCCTGGTCACACTTAGCTCGCCTGATCACACTTAGCTAGCCTAGTCACACTTAGCTAGCCTAGTCACACTTAGCTAGCCTGGTGACACTTAGCTAGCCTGGTCACACTTAGCTAGCCTGGTCACTCTTAGCTAGCCTGGTCACTTTTAGCTAGCCTGGTCACTCTTAGCTAGCCTGGTCACACTTAGCTAGCCTGGTCACACTTAGCTAGCCTGGTCACTCTTAGCTAGCCTGGTGACACTTAGCTAGCCTGGTCACACTTAGCTAGCCTGGTCAGTCTTAGCTAGCCTGGTCACTCTTAGCTAGCCTGGTCACTCTTAGCTAGCCTGGTCACTCTTAGCTAGTCAGGTCACACTTAGCTCGCCTGGTCACACTTAGCTCGCATTGTCGCACTTAGCTCGCCAGGTCACTCTTAGCTAGCCTGGTCACTCTTAGCTTGCCTGGTCACTCTTAGCTAGCCTGGTCACACTTAGCTAGCCTGGTTACTCATAGCTAGCCTGGTCACTCTTAGCTAGCCTGGTCACACTTAGCTAGCCTGGTCACTCTTAGCTAGCCTGGTCACTCTTAGCTAGCCTGGTGACACTTAGCTAGCCTGGTCACACTTAGCTAGCCAGGTCACTCTTAGCTAGCCTGGTCACTCTTAGCTAGCCTGGTCACTCTTAGCTAGCCTGGTCACTCTTAGCTAGTCTGGTCACACTTAGCTCGCCTGGTCACACTTAGCTCGCCTTGTCACACTTAGCTCGCATGGTCACACTTAGCTAGCCTGGTCACTCTTAGCTAGCCTGGTCACTCTTAGCTAGCCTGGTCACACTTAGCTAGCCTGGTCACTCATAGCTAGCCTGGTCACTCTTAGCTAGCCTGGTCACACTTAGCTAGCCTGATCACACTTAGCTTGCCTGGTCACAATTAGCTAGCCTGGTCACACTTACCTAGCCTGGTCACTCTTAGCTAGCCTGGTCACTCTTAGCTAGCCTGGTCACACTTAGCTAGCCTGGTCACACTTAGCTAGCCTGGTCACACTTAGCTAGCCTGGTCACATTTAGCTAGCATAGTCACTCTTAGCTAGCCTGGTCACTCTTAGCTAGCCTGGTCACACTTAGCTCGCCTGGTCACACTTAGCTCGCCAGGTAACTCTTAGCTCGCCTGGTCACTCTTAGCTCGCCTGGTCACACTTAGCTCGCCTGGTCACTCTTAGCTAGCCTGGTCACACTTAGCTCGCCTGGTCACTTTTAGCTAGCCTGGTCACTCTTAGCTAGCATAGTCACTCTTAGCTAGCCTGGTCACTCTTAGCTCGCCTAGTCACACTTAGCTCGCCTGGTCACTCTTAGCTCGCCTGGTCACTCTTAGCTAGCCTGGTCACTTTTAGCTAGCCTGGTCACTCTTAGCTAGCATTGTCACACTTAGCTAGCTTGGTCACTCTTAGCTCGCCTAGTCACACTTAGCTTGCCTGGTCACTCTTATCTCGCGTGGTCACTCTTAGCTCGCGGGGTCACACTTAGCTAGCCTGGTCACTCTTAGCTCGCCTGGTCACTCTTAGCTCGCCTGGTCACTCTTAGCTTGCCTGGTCACTCTTAGCTCACCTGGTCACTCTTAGCTCGCTTGGTCATTCTTAGCTTGCCTGATCACACTTAGCTTGCCTGGTCACTCTTAGCTCGCCTGGTCACTCTTAGCTAGCCTGGTCACACTTAGCTAGCCTGGTCACTCTTAGCTAGCCTGGTCACTTTTAGCTAGCCTGGTCACTCTTAGCTAGCCTGGTCACACTTAGCTAGCCTGGTCACACTTAGCTAGCCTGGTCACTCTTAGCTAGCCTGGTGACACTTAGCTAGCCTGGTCACACTTAGCTAGCCTGGTCAGTCTTAGCTAGCCTGGTCACTCTTAGCTAGCCTGGTCACTCTTAGCTAGCCTGGTCACTCTTAGCTAGTCTGGTCACACTTAGCTCGCCTGGTCACACTTAGCTCGCCTTGTCGCAATTAGCTCGCCAGGTCACTCTTAGCTAGCCTGGTCACTCTTAGCTAGCCTGGTCACTCTTAGCTAGCCTGGTCACACTTAGCTAGCCTGGTCACTCATAGCTAGCCTGGTCACTCTTAGCTAGCCTGGTCACACTTAGCTAGCCTGGTCACTCTTAGCTAGCCTGGTCACTCTTAGCTAGCCTGGTGACACTTAGCTAGCCTGGTCACACTTAGCTAGCCTGGTCACTCTTAGCTAGCCTGGTCACTCTTAGCTAGCCTGGTCACTCTTAGCTAGCCTGGTCACTCTTAGCTAGTCTGGTCACACTTAGCTCGCCTGGTCACACTTAGCTCGCCTTGTCACACTTAGCTCGCCTGGTCACACTTAGCTAGCCTGGTCACTCTTAGCTAGCCTGGTCACTCTTAGCTAGCCTGGTCACACTTAGCTAGCCTGGTCACTCATAGCTACCCTGGTCACTCTTAGCTAGCCTGGTCACACATAGCTAGCCTGGTCACACTTAGCTAGCCTGGTCACAATTAGCTAGCCTGGTCACACTTACCTAGCCTGGTCACTCTTAGCTAGCCTGGTCACTCTTAGCTAGCCTGGTCACACTTAGCTAGCCTGGTCACACTTAGCTAGCCTGGTCACACTTAGCTAGCATAGTCACTCTTAGCTAGCCTGGTCACTTTTAGCTAGCCTGGTCACTCTTAGCTAGCATTGTCACACTTAGCTAGCTTGGTCACTCTTAGCTCGCCTAGTCACACTTAGCTTGCCTGGTCACTCTTATCTCGCGTGGTCACTCTTAGCTCGCGGGGTCACACTTAGCTAGCCTGGTCACTCTTAGCTCGCCTGGTCACTCTTAGCTCGCCTGGTCACTCTTAGCTTGCCTGGTCACTCTTAGCTCACCTGGTCACTCTTAGCTCGCTTGGTCATTCTTAGCTTGCCTGATCACACTTAGCTTGCCTGGTCACTCTTAGCTCGCCTGGTCACTCTTAGCTAGCCTGGTCACACTTAGCTAGCCTGGTCACTCTTAGCTAGCCTGGTCACTTTTAGCTAGCCTGGTCACTCTTAGCTAGCCTGGTCACACTTAGCTAGCCTGGTCACACTTAGCTAGCCTGGTCACTCTTAGCTAGCCTGGTGACACTTAGCTAGCCTGGTCACACTTAGCTAGCCTGGTCAGTCTTAGCTAGCCTGGTCACTCTTAGCTAGCCTGGTCACTCTTAGCTAGCCTGGTCACTCTTAGCTAGTCTGGTCACACTTAGCTCGCCTGGTCACACTTAGCTCGCCTTGTCGCAATTAGCTCGCCAGGTCACTCTTAGCTAGCCTGGTCACTCTTAGCTAGCCTGGTCACTCTTAGCTAGCCTGGTCACACTTAGCTAGCCTGGTCACTCATAGCTAGCCTGGTCACTCTTAGCTAGCCTGGTCACACTTAGCTAGCCTGGTCACTCTTAGCTAGCCTGGTCACTCTTAGCTAGCCTGGTGACACTTAGCTAGCCTGGTCACACTTAGCTAGCCTGGTCACTCTTAGCTAGCCTGGTCACTCTTAGCTAGCCTGGTCACTCTTAGCTAGCCTGGTCACTCTTAGCTAGTCTGGTCACACTTAGCTCGCCTGGTCACACTTAGCTCGCCTTGTCACACTTAGCTCGCCTGGTCACACTTAGCTAGCCTGGTCACTCTTAGCTAGCCTGGTCACTCTTAGCTAGCCTGGTCACACTTAGCTAGCCTGGTCACTCATAGCTAGCCTGGTCACTCTTAGCTAGCCTGGTCACACATAGCTAGCCTGGTCACACTTAGCTAGCCTGGTCACAATTAGCTAGCCTGGTCACACTTACCTAGCCTGGTCACTCTTAGCTAGCCTGGTCATTCATAGCTAGCCTGGTCACACTTAGCTAGCCTGGTCACACTTAGCTAGCCTGGTCACACTTAGCTAGCATAGTCACTCTTAGCTAGCCTGGTCACTCTTAGCTCGCCTAGTCACACTTAGCTCGCCTGGTCACACTTAGCTAGCCTGGTCACTCTTAGCTCACCTGGTCACTCTTAGCTCGCCTGGTCACTCTTAGCTCGCCTATTCACACTTAGCTAGCCTGGTCACTCTTAGCTATCCTGGTCACACTTAGCTTTCCTGGTCACACTTAGCTTGCCTGGTCACTCTTAGCTCGCCTGGTTACTCTTAGCTCGCCTGGTCACTCTTAGCTTGCCTGGTCACACTTAGCTAGCCTGGTCACTCTTAGCTATCCTGGTCACACTTAGCTCGCCTGGTCACACTTAGCTAGCCTGGTCACACTTAGCTCGCCTGGTCACACTTAGCTAGCCTGGTGACACTTAGCAATCCCGGTCACTCTTAGCTATCCTGGTCACACATTTAGCTCGCCTGGTCACTCTTAGCTCGCTTGGTCATTCTTAGCTCGCCTGGTCACTCTTAGCTTGCCTGGTCACACTTAGCTAGCCTGGTCACTCTTAGCTATCCTGGTCACACTTAGCTCGCCTGGTCACACTTAGCTAGCCTGGTCACACTTAGCTCGCCTGATCACACTTAGCAATCCCGGTCACTCTTAGCTATCCTGGTCACACACTTAGCTCGCCTGGTCACTCTTAGCTCGCCTGGTCACTCTTAGCTCGCCTGGTCACTCTTAGCTCGCCTGGTCACTCTTAGCTCGCCTGGTCACTCTTAGCTCGCCTGGTCACTCTTAGCTCGCCTGGTCACTCTTTGCTCGCCTGGTCACTCTTAGCTAGCCTGGTCACTCTTAGCTCGCTTGGTCACTCTTAGCTTGCCTAGTCACTCTTAACTCACCTGGTCACTCTTAGCTCACCTGTTCACTCTTAGCTCGCCTGGTCACTCTTAGCTCGCCTGCTCTCTTAATGTGACATTGTTAATGTTTATCGTATTTGTTTCTGAAGTTGTACTTCGAGTTGGATTTGCCAATTTCATCTGGGAACCCAAGCCATGTGGAGACAATTCCAACTGGAGACCAGACCACCAGGTGACCATTCCCCGTGAAGACCATTCCATCAGGAGACCATTCCACCTGGAGACCATTCCACCAAGAGACCATTCCACCAGGAAACAATTCCACCAGGAGACCATTCCACCTGGAGCCCAGTCCACCAGGAGACCATTCTAGCTGGAGACCATTCCACCAGCTAGTTGACCATTACACCTGGAGACCATTCCACCAGCAGACCATTCCACCAAGAGACCATTTCACCTGGAGACCATTCCACCAGGAGACGATTCCACCTGGATACCATTCCACCTGGAGACCATTCCCCCAGGAGACCATTCCCCCAGGAGACCATTCCACCAGGAGACCATTCCACCAGGAAACCATTCCATTAGGAGACCATTCTACCAGGAGACCATTCCCCCTGGAGACCATTCCACCTGGAGACCAAACCACCTGGAGACCATTCCACCAGGAAGACATTCCACCTGGAGACCATTCCACTTGGAGACCTTTCCACCAGGAGACCATTCCACCTGGATACCATTCCACCTGGAGACAATTCTATCAAGAGACCAATCCACCAGGAGACCATTCCCCCTGGAGACAATTCCACCTGGAGACCATTCCCCCTGGAGACCATTCCACCTGGAGACCATTCCACTTGGAGACCATTCCACCAGGAGACCATTCCACCTGGATACCATTCCACCTGGAGACAATTCCACCTACTGACCATTCCACCAGGAGACCATTCCACCAGGAGACCATTCCACCAGGAGACCATTTCACCTGGAGACCATTCTACCAGGAGACCATTCCACCAGGAGATCATTCCACCATTAGACCATTCCACCTGGAGACCATTCCACCTGGATACCATTCCACTTGAAGACCATTCCACCAGGAGACCAATCTGCCTGGAGACCATTCCACTTGGAGACCATTCCACCAGGAGACCAATCCCCCTGGAGATCATTCCACCAGGAGACCATTCGACCTGGAGACCATTCCACCAGGAGACCATTCCACAAGGAGACCATTTCACCATTCTACCATTCTACCAGGAGACCATTCCACCTGGAAACCATTCCACCAGGAGACCCTTCCATCAGGAGACCATTCAACCTGGAGACCATTCCACCAGGAGACCATTCCACCTGAAGACCATTCCACCTGGAGACCATTCCACCCGGAGATCATTCTGCCGGGAGACCATTCTGCCGGGAGACCATTCCACCTGGAGACCATTCCACCAGGAGACCCTACCACCTGGAGACCATTCCACCAGGAGATTATTCCAACTGGAGACCATTCCACCAGGAGACCATTCCACCAGGTGACCATTCCACCAGGAGAGCATTCCACCAGGAGACCATTCCACAAGGAGACCATTTCACCAGGAGACCATTCCACCAGGAGACCATTCCACCTGTAAACCATTCCACCAGGAGACCCTTCCACCAGGAGACCATTCAACCTGGAGACCATTCCACCAGGAGACCATTCCACCTGGAGACCATTCCACCTGGAGACCATTCCACCAGGAGACTATTCTGCCGGGAGACCTTTCCACCAGGAGACCATTCCACCTGGAGACCATTCCACCAGGAGACTATTCCAACTGGAGACCATTCCACCAGGAGACCATTCCACCAGGAAACCATTTCACTCAGGAGACCATTCCACCTGGAGACCATTCCACCAGGAGACCATTCCACCTGGAGACCATTCCACCAGGAGACCATTCCACCAGGAGACAATTCCACCTGGAGACCATTCCACCTGGAGACACCATTCTACTAGGAGACCATTCCCCCTGGAGACCATTCCACCAGGAGACCATTCCACCAGGAGACCTTTCCACTGGGAGACCATTTCACCAGCCCAGCAAACACAAATCATCTACACAACGTTCGCCTATCTCTTCCCATAGGTGTGGGAATGATTTGCATTGAGAATGGTGCAGGAGAGCCTTTGAGAAACTTTTACTCAAAAAATCCAAACACAAAGGTTTAATTATAAATTGTTTTTCTACAATTATTTTCTTCCAAATGTAAAACAAATAGTTTTTACATGTTTAAATATAAAATTTATGGTGTTTTTTTTGTAAAATTCATTAATAAATTGTGAATGATATATATTGGCTGAGTGAAACCTTTAAAATCCATTTTGTTATAATATGAACAGAAAAAAGTAGTTTTCCAAATTTTCTAAAAATCGCTCTTTTTAACACAATTTGACTCCTTATGCATTCCACTAAACACTAATATCATGTTTAAATATATAATTTATGTATTATTCCCTAAGATAATTTATATAAATTATAAAAGTTGCTGGAAAGTGGTGAGAAAGAATCTGAAAACGTTTTGTTGTCTTATATTGGCGTGTTCTTATTAACTAGAGTGAGTAAGAGTGAGCGAGAGTGGGTAAGAGTGAGTAAGAGTGACTGAAGGTGAGTGAGAGTGCCAGAGAGTGTGTAAGTGTGAGTAAGAGTGAGTATAAGAGTGACTGAGAGTGAGTAAAAGTGACAGAGTGAGTAAGAGTGAGAGTAAGGGTGACAGAATGAGTAAGAGTGAGAGTAAAGTGATTGAGAGTAAGGGTGAGTATGAGAGTAAGAGTGATTGAGAGTTAGAGTGAGAGTAAGAGTGATTGAGAGTTAGTGAGAGTAAGAGTGATTGAGAGTAAGAGTGATTGAGAGTAAGGGTGATTGAGAGTAAGAGTGATTGAGAGTAAGAGTGATTGGGAGTAAGAGTGATTGGGAGTAGGAGTTAGAGTGAGAGTAGGAGTAAGAATGAGAATAAGAGTGATTGAGAGTAAGAGTGAGTAAGAGTAAGAATGAGAGTAAGAGTGATTGAGAGTAAGAGTGATTGGGAGTAAGAGTGATTGGGAGTAAGAGTAAGAGTGAGAGTAAGAGTAAGAATGAGAATAAGAGTGATTGAGAGTAAGAGTGATTGGGAGTAAGAGTAAGAGTAAGAATGAGAGTAGGAGTGATTGAGAGTAGGAGTGATTGGGAGTAAGAGTGATTGAGAGTAAGAGTAATTGAGAGTAAGAGTATGAGAGTAAGAGTGAGAGAGTGAGTATGATTGGGTAAGGGTGACTGAGAGTGAGTAAGAGTGCAGAGTAAGAATGACAGAGTAAGAGTGATAGAGAGTAAGAGTGACAGAGAGTAAGAGTGACAGAGTAAGAGTGACAGAGAGTAAGAGTGACAGAGAGTAAGAGTGACAGAGAGTAAGAGTGACAGAGAGTAAGAGTGACAGAGAGTAAGAGTGACAGAGTAAGAGTGAGTATGAGAGTGAGTAAGGATGACTGAGAGAAAGAGTGAGTAATAGTGTGTAAGAGTGATTGAGATTTAGAGTGAGAGTAAGAGTGATTGAGAGTTAGTGAGAGTAAGAGTGATTGAGAGTAAGAGTGATTGAGAGTAAAAGTGATTGAGAGTAAGAGTGATTGAGAGTAAGAGTGATTGGGAGTAAGAGTGATTGAGAGTAGAGTGATTGGGAGTAAGAGTGATTGGGAGTAGGAGTAAGAATGAGAATAAGAGTGATTGAGAGTAAGAGTGAGTAAGAGTAAGAATGAGAGTAAGAGTGATTGAGAGTAAGAGTGATTGAGAGTAGGAGTGATTGAGAGTAAGAGTGATTGGGAGTAAGAGTAAGAGCGAGAGTAAGAATGAGAATAAGAGTGATTGAGAGTAAGAGTGATTGGGAGTAAGAGTAAGAATGAGAGTAGGAGTGATTGAGAGTAGGAGTGATTGGGAGTAGGAGTGATTGGGAGTAAGAGTGATTGAGAGTAAGAGTGACAGAGAGTAAGAGTGACAGAGAGTAAGAGTGACAGAGTAAGAGTGACAGAGAGTAAGAGTGACAGAGAGTAAGAGTGACAGAGAGTAAGAGTGACAGAGAGTAAGAGTGACAGAGTAAGAGAGTGAGAGTGATTATGAGAGAGTTAAGAGTGTGAGGTGTAAGAGGGTATAGCAGGCCAGGGAGGCAGGATGTGTGGTCACAGATAGGCCTAGGCCTCGTGATCTCTAATGTTGGTTTTTATATATATGTTGGATTTTTTGTCCTGTTTCAAATTATAATTATTTAGCAGGAATGTAATAAGATATTGCACAGTATTAATGTGACAATAATATATGCATTATTTCCTTGATAATCAAACTTCTTGTTCAAAGATAATATACAATCTTTGAAGGAAACATTTTGAGAGCGCAAGCTGGCAACACTGGGCTGGTGGGTGAGAGAGACATGGTTAGTTGTGCTCAGACCTTCAGTGGTGAAGGGTGTGTCCCAGCTGGCCGCCACCAGCCGCCACCCGCCGCCACCCGCCACCAGCCGCCACCTGCCACCACCCACCACCCACCACCACCCACCACCAGCCGCCACCCGCCACCCGCCACCACCCACCACCAGCCACCACCTGCCACCACCCACCACCAGCCGCCACCTGCCACCACCCACCACCAGCCGCCACCCGCCACCACCCACCACCAGCCGCCACCTGCCACCACCCACCACCAGCCGCCACCTGCCACCACCCACCACCAGCCGCCACCCGCCACCACCCACCACCAGCCGCCACCTGCCACCACCCACCACCAGCCGCCACCCGCCACCAGCCACCGCCACCCACCACCGCCACCCGCCGCCACCACCCACCACCACCAGCCGCCGCCGCCACCACCACCCACCACCACCGCCGCCACCACCCATCACCGCCGCCGCCACCACCACCCACCACCACCGCCGCCACCACCCATCACCGCCGCCGCCGCCACCACCCACCACAGCCGCCGCCGACACCACCGCCACCACCCACCACAGCCGCCACCACCACCCTCCACCACCACCACCACCCACCACCGCCGCCACCACCAGCCGCCACAAGGCGCCACCGCCCGCCACCGCCCGCCACCAGCCGCCATCACCACCACCACCACCACCAGCCGCCATCACCGCCACCAGCCGCCACCAGCTGCCACCACCACCAGCCGCCACCACCACCAGCCCCCATCACCGCCACCAGCTGCCACCACCACCAGCCGCCACCACCAGCCGCCACCACCGCCACCACCATCCGCCACCACCGCCACCACCACCTGCCACCAGCCGCCACCACCGCCCGCTATCAGCCGTCACCGCCCGTTGCCACAGTCGCCACCGCAAGCCGCCACCGCCAGCCGCCACCAGCCCCCCCCACCGCCGATCGTCACCACCCATCACAGCCGCCGCCGCCCGCCACCGCCCGCCACCGCCCGCCACCACCCACCACAGCCGCCACCACCCACCACCCGCCGCCACCACCCACCACCAGCAGCCGCCGCCGCCACCCACCACCCGCCGCCACCACCCACCACCACCAGCCGCCGCCGCCACCACCACCCACCACCACCGCCGCCACCACCCACCACCACCAGCCGCCGCCGCCACCACCACCCACCACCACCGCCGCCACCACCACCCACCACCACCGCCGCCACCACCCATCACCGCCGCCGCCACCACCACCCACCACCACCGCCGCCACCACCCATCACCGCCGCCGCCGCCACCACCCACCACAGCCGCCGCCGACACCACCGCCACCACCCACCACAGCCGCCACCACCACCCTCCACCACCACCACTACCCACCACCGCCGCCACCACCAGCCGCCACAAGCCGCCACCGCCCGCCACCGCCCGCCACCAGCCGCCATCACCACCACCACCACCACCAGCCGCCATCACCGCCACCAGCCGCCACCAGCTGCCACCACCACCAGCCGCCACCACCACCACCACCAGCCGCCATCACCGCCACCAGCTGCCACCACCACCAGCCCCCATCACCGCCACCAGCTGCCACCACCACCAGCCGCCGCCACCACCGCCACCACCAGCCGCCACCACCGCCACCACCACCTGCCACCAGCCGCCACCACCGCCCGCTATCAGCCGTCACCGCCCGTTGCCACAGTCACCACCGCAAGCCGCCACCGCCAGCCGCCACCAGCCCCCCCCACAGCCGATCGTCACCACCCATCACAGCCGCCGCCGCCCGCCACCGCCCGCCACCGCCCGCCACCACCCACCACAGCCGCCACCACCCACCACCCGCCGCCACCACCCACCACCACCAGCCGCCGCCGCCACCCACCACCCGCCGCCACCACCCACCACCACCAGCCGCCGCCGCCACCACCACCCACCACCACCGCCGCCACCACCCACCACCACCAGCCGCCGCCGCCACCACCACCCACCACCACCGCCGCCACCACCACCCACCACCACCGCCGCCACCACCCACCACCGCCAGCCGCCACCACTCATCACAGACGCCGCCACCCGCCACCGCCCGCCACCACCGCCAGACACAGCCGCCAGTGTCCGCCACCGCCGCCACTGTCCGCCACCGCCGCCACTGTCCGCCACCGCCGCCACTGTCCGCCACCGCCGCCACTGTCCGCCACCGCCACCACTGTCTGCCACCGCCACCACTGTCCGCCCGCCGCCACCACTGTCCGCCCGCCGCCACCACTGTCCGCCCGCCGCCACCACTGTCCGCCCGCCGCCACCACTGTCCGCCCGCCGCCTCCACTGTCCGCCCGCCGCCTCCACTGTCCGCCCGCCGCCTCCACTGTCCGCCCGCCGCCACCACTGTCCGCCCGCCGCCGCCACTGTTCGCCCGCCGCCGCCACTGTCCGCCCGCCGCCGCCACTGTCCGCCCGCCGCCGCCACTGTCCGCCCGCCGCCGCCACTGTCCGCCCGCCGCCACTGTCCACCACCGCCGCCAAAGCCGCCACGGTCCGCCCGCCGCCACTATCCGCCACAGCCGCCACTGTCCGCCCGCCGCCACTGTCCGCCCGCCGCCACTGTCCGCCCGCCGCCACTATCTGCCACCGCCGCCACTGTCCTCCCGCCGCCACTGTCCGCCCGCCGCCGCCCTGTCCGCCCGCCGCCACTGTCCGCCCGCCGCCACTGTCCGCCCGCCCCCACTATCCGCCACCGCCGCCACTGTCCGCCCGACGCCACTGTCCGCCCGCCGCCACTATCCGCCACCGCCGCCACTGTCCGCCCGCCGCCACTGTCCGCCCGCCGCCACTATCCGCCACCGCCGCCACTGTCCGCCCGCCGCCACTATCCGCCACCGCCACCACTGTCCGCCCGACGCTACTGTCTGCCCGCCGCCACCGCCGCCACTGTCCGCCCGCCGCCACTGTCCGCCCGCCGCCACTATCCGCCACCGCCGCCACTGTCCGCCCGCCGCCACTATCCGCCACCGCCGCCACTGTCCGCCCGCCGCCACTATCCGCCACCGCCGCCACTGTCCGCCACAGCCGCCACTCTCCGCCGTACAGCCTCCCCTCTCTCCGTTAGTAAATAATTATAATTGTTAGTAAATAATAAAAGAAATATAAATTATTAGATTTTTTTTACCCTTAAATTGGTTTTAATATTTAAATTGAAAATAATAATATAATATAAAATATAATAAAAATAATATAATATAAAATATAATAAAAATAATATAATATAAAATATAATTTAATTTCAAGAAATTTAACTTTAAACACAAAGATGTGAAAAGGGTTCAGATTATTGGCTCAAACCTTTCATAAGAGATTCATATTGGTATATGAATGGATTATGAATGACTCATGTTAGGAGTGTAAAGTTGCCACAACATCTCAAATTAGTGTTAGATACATATGTCTTGGTTATAAGTTTTGGAAACCTATTTAAGTCCACACACAATATCGTATCTGATACGATAAAACAAACGTTTCCAATACTTTCAAATACTTTCCAGATATGTTGTGGCAACCTAAAATTGTTTGCTGGGAGGAGACCATTCCACCAGGAGACCATTCCACCTGGAAACCATTCCACCAGTAGACCATTCCATCAGGAGACCATTCAACCTGGAGACCATTCCACCTGGAGACCATTCCACCAGGAGACCATTCCGCCTGGAGACCATTCCACCAGGAGACCATTCCACCTGGAGATCATTCCACCAGGAGACTATTCCACCTGGAGACCAGTCCACGTGCAGACCATTCCTCCAGGAGACCATTCCCCCAGGAGACCATTCCACCAGGAGACCATTCCACCAGGAAACCATTCCATTAGGAGACCATTCTACCAGGAGACCATTCCCCCTGGAGACCATTCCACCTGGAGACCAAACCACCTGGAGACCATTCCACCAGTAGATCATTCCACCAGAAGATCAAACCACCTGGAGACCATTCCACCTGGAGACCATTCTACCTGGAGACCATTCCACCAGGAGACCATTCCACCTGGAGACCATTCCACTAAGCGACCATTCCATCTAGAGACCATTCCATCTGGAGACCATTCCACCTGGAGACCATTCCACCGGGAGACCATTCCACCTGGAGACCATTCCACATGGAGACCATTCCACCAGGAGAACATTCCACCTGGAGACCATTCCATCAGGAGACTATTCCACCTGGAGACCATTCCACACGGAGACTATTCCACCTGGAGACCGTTCCACCAAGATACCATTCCACCTGGAGACCATTCCACCTGTAGACCATTCCACATGGAGACCATTCCACCAAGAGACCATTTCACCTGGAGACCATTCCACCTGGAGACTATTCCACCAAGAGACTATTTCACCTGGAGACCATTCCAACTGGAGACCATTCCATATAGAGACTATTCCACCTGGAGACCATTCCACCAGGAGACCATTCCACCAGGAGACCATTCCACCCAGGAGACCATTCCACCTGGAGACCATTCCACCAGGAGACCATTCCACCTGGAGACCATTCCACCAGGAGACAATTCCACCAGGAGACCATTCAACCTGGAGACCATTCCACCTGGAGACCATTCCACCAGGAGACCATTCTACCAGCTGGAGACCATTCCACCTGGAGACCATTCCACTTGGTGACACCATTCCACAAGGAGACCATTCCCCCTGGAGACCATTCAACCAGGAGACCATTCCACCAGGAGACCATTCAACCTGGAGACCATTCCACCTGGAGACCATTCCACCAGGAGACCATTCTACCAGCTGGAGACCATTCCACCTGGAGACCATTCCACTTGGTGACACCATTCCACAAGGAGACCATTCCCCCTGGAGACCATTCCACCAGGAGACCATTCCACCAGGAGACCATTCCAAATAGAGACCATTTCACCAGGAGACCATTCCACCAGGAGACCATTCCACCTGGAAACCATTCCACCAGGAGACCATTCCATCAGGAGACCATTCAACCAGGAGACCATTCCACCATGAGACCATTCCACCTGGAGACCATTCCACCTGGATACCATTCCACTTGAAGACCATTCCACCAGGAGACCAATCCCCCTGGAGATCATTCCACCAGGAGACCATTCGACCTGGAGACCATTCCACCAGGAGACCATTCCACAAGGAGACCATTTCACCAGGAGACCATTCTACCAGGAGACCATTCCACCTGGAAACCATTCTACCAGGAGACCCTTCCACCAGGAGACCATTCAACCTGGAGACCATTCCACCAGGAGACCATTCCAACTGAAGACCATTCCACCTGGAGACCATTCCACCCGAAGACCATTCTGCCGGGAGACCATTCTGCCGGGAGACCATTCCACCTGGAGACCATTCCACCAGGAGACCCTACCACCTGGAGACCATTCCAGCCGGAGATTATTCCAACTGGAGACCATTCCACCAGATGACCATTCCACCAGGAGACCATTCCACCAGGAGACCATTCCACAAGGAGACCATTTCACCAGGAGACCATTCTACCAGGAGACCATTCCACCTGGAAACCATTCCACCAGGAGACCCTTCCACCAGGAGACCATTCAACCTGGAGACCATTCCACCAGGAGACCATTCCACCTGGAGACCATTCCACCTGGAGACCATTCCACCAGGAGACCATTCTGCCGGGAGACCATTCCACCAGGAGACCATTCCACCTGGAGACCATTCCACGAGGAGACTCTACCACCTGGAGACCATTCCACCAGGAGACTATTCCAACTGGAGACCATTCCACCAGGAGACCATTCCACCAGGAAACCATTTCACTCAGGAGACCATTCCACCTGGAGACTATTCCACCAGGAGACCATTCCGCCTGGAGACCATTCCACCAGGAGACCATTCCACCAGGAGACAATTCCACCTGGAGACCATTCCACCTGGAGACACCATTCTACTAGGAGACCATTCCCCCTGGAGACCATTCCACCAGGAGACCATTCCACCAGGAGACCATTCCACCGGGAGACCATTTCACCAGGAGACCATTCCACCTGGAAACCATTCCACCAGTAGACCATTCAATCAGGAGACCATTCAACCTGGAGACCATTCCACCTGGAGACCATTCCACCAGGAGACCATTCCGCCTGGAGACCATTCCACCAGGAGACCATTCCAACTGGAGATCATTCCACCAGGAGACTATTCCACCTGGAGACCAGTCCACGTGCAGACCATTCCTCCAGGAGACCATTCCACCAGGAGACCATTCTACCAGGAAACCATTCCATTAGGAGACCATTCTACCAGGAGACCATTCCCCCTGGAGACCATTCCACCTGCATGGAGACCAAACCACCTGGAGACCATTCCACCAGTAGATCATTCCACCAGGAGATCAAACCACCTGGAGACCATTCCACCTGGAGACCATTGTACCTGGAGACCATTCCACCAGGAGACCATTCCACCTGGAGACCATTCCACTAAGTGACCATTCCATCTACCCAGCAAACAATTTTAGGTTGCCACAACATATCTGGAAAGTATTTGAAAGTATTGGAAACGTTTGTTTTATCGTATCAGATACGATATTGTGTGTGGACTTAAATAGGTTTCCAAAACTTATAACCAAGACATATGTATCTAACACTAATTTAAGATGTTGTGGCAACTTACACTCCTAACATGAGTCATTCATAATCCATTCATACACCAATATGAATCTGTTGTGAAAGGTTTGAGCCTTATCTGAACCCTTCTCACATCTTTGTGTTTAAAGTTAAATTTCTTGAAATTAAATTATATTATTTTATATTATATTATATTATTTTTATTATATTTTATTTTATAATTTATTATTATTTTTCTTATATTTTTTTATATTATATTAGTGTTTTCAATTTAAATATTAAAACCAATTTAAGGGTAAAAAAATCAAATAATTTATATTTCTTTTATTATTT
>NC_091178.1:31589700-31677200 GCF_040958095.1 Procambarus clarkii | reverse complement strand
CAAATGGGCTACTGTCATGTAGCCTTCAATTATGTAACCTCTCCCATTCTATGATAGGGGTGACACAGGGCAGCATCCTTAGACCCCCTCCTATTTGTTATATACATCAATGATCTGCTTTATGTCTCTAACATGATTAAACCTGTATTGTTTGATGATACTACCATCATCTACTTAGTTGCTTTACAAGAATGTAAAATTTCAAGTCTGTACTCTCCCTCAATGTATTTTCTTGTATGTATAACAAAAAATAATCAACACATAATAAATCGGTACTTACTAGATTTTTCGAAAGGAGAGCTTTCAGTTCTGTCTTGTCTTGGAGTTTGAGGGGAAGGTTTTGTACTCGGCCTGTAGATAGACTTGTTGGTCCCACAAGATTCTGTCAGGGGTGGAAGCGTATTAGCATTGTATAGAAAATATTTACAAAATAGTTTTAAATACATAAAACTACAAATAGTAATTATTGAATTATTACATTAGCTTATAGCTTTTATGAATGCATTAAAAAATTTTGTTTCACACAATGGAGCGACACCATTTAAAGTGTTTCCATCACCCTGAAGGCTGGTAAAAATATATTACATTAAAATCATACACAAGTACGTTACTATCTGTGTATGTAAATGTTTCTCCAGTTACTTAAAGCTTACCAGTTCTGTCTTGTCTAGGAGTTTGAGGGGAAGGTATTTTACTGGGCCTGTAGAGAGACTTGCTGGTCCCACATGATTCTGTCAGGGGTGGAAGCGTATTAGCATTGTATAGAAAATATTTACAAAATAGTTTTAAATACATAAAACTACAAATAGTAATTATTGAATTATTACATTAGCTTATAGCTTTTATGAATGCATTAAAAAATTTTGTTTCACACAATGGAGCGACACCATTTAAAGTGTTTCCATCACCCTGAAGGCTGGTAAAAATATATTACATTAAAATCATACACAAGTACGTTACTATCTGTGTATGTAAATGTTTCTCCAGTTACTTAAAGCTTACCAGTTCTGTCTTGTCTAGGAGTTTGAGGGGAAGGTTTTGTACTCGGCCTGTAGATAGACTTGTTGGTCCCACAAGATTCTGTCAGGGGTGGAAGCGTATTAGCATTGTATAGAAAATATTTACAAAATAGTTTTAAATACATAAAACTACAAATAGTAATTATTGAATTATTACATTAGCTTATAGCTTTTATGAATGCATTAAAAAATTTTGTTTCACACAATGGAGCGACACCATTTAAAGTGTTTCCATCACCCTGAAGGCTGGTAAAAATATATTACATTAAAATCATACACAAGTACGTTACTATCTGTGTATGTAAATGTTTCTCCAGTTACTTAAAGCTTACCAGTTCTGTCTTGTCTAGGAGTTTGAGGGGAAGGTTTTGTACTCGGCCTGTAGATAGACTTGTTGGTCCCACAAGATTCTGTCAGGGGTGGAAGCGTATTAGCATTGTATAGAAAATATTTACAAAATAGTTTTAAATACATAAAACTACAAATAGTAATTATTGAATTATTACATTAGCTTATAGCTTTTATGAATGCATTAAAAAATTTTGTTTCACACAATGGAGCGACACCATTTAAAGTGTTTCCATCACCCTGAAGGCTGGTAAAAATATATTACATTAAAATCATACACAAGTACGTTACTATCTGTGTATGTAAATGTTTCTCCAGTTACTTAAAGCTTACCAGTTCTGTCTTGTCTAGGAGTTTGAGGGGAAGGTTTTGTACTCGGCCTGTAGATAGACTTGTTGGTCCCACAAGATTCTGTCAGGGGTGGAAGCGTATTAGCATTGTATAGAAAATATTTACAAAATAGTTTTAAATACATAAAACTACAAATAGTAATTATTGAATTATTACATTAGCTTATAGCTTTTATGAATGCATTAAAAAATTTTGTTTCACACAATGGAGCGACACCATTTAAAGTGTTTCCATCACCCTGAAGGCTGGTAAAAATATATTACATTAAAATCATACACAAGTACGTTACTATCTGTGTATGTAAATGTTTCTCCAGTTACTTAAAGCTTACCAGTTCTGTCTTGTCTAGGAGTTTGAGGGGAAGGTTTTGTACTCGGCCTGTAGATAGACTTGTTGGTCCCACAAGATTCTGTCAGGGGTGGAAGCGTATTAGCATTGTATAGAAAATATTTACAAAATAGTTTTAAATACATAAAACTACAAATAGTAATTATTGAATTATTACATTAGCTTATAGCTTTTATGAATGCATTAAAAAATTTTGTTTCACACAATGGAGCGACACCATTTAAAGTGTTTCCATCACCCTGAAGGCTGGTAAAAATATATTACATTAAAATCATACACAAGTACGTTACTATCTGTGTATGTAAATGTTTCTCCAGTTACTTAAAGCTTACCAGTTCTGTCTTGTCTAGGAGTTTGAGGGGAAGGTTTTGTACTCGGCCTGTAGATAGACTTGTTGGTCCCACATGATTCTGTCAGGGGTGGAAGCGTATTAGCATTGTATAGAAAATATTTACCAAATAGTTTTAAATACAAAATAGTTCTGTCCAGTTCTGTCTTGTTCTGTTAAAAAGAAAACCATCATTCAAAAAGAAATAAAATGTTTTCAATTAAATTAAATTACCTGATTCCTGTATCATATTATTTTGATGTTCATCTAGAGTCAGCTTACACTCGGCAGTCTTTCGGGGCATGGAAACAGTTACTTTTCTTGGTGGTGAATCTTCACTGTCTGAAACAAAAACGTTTAATGCATTCAGAAAAACTATTAACATATATCTATATATATATTTTAATATATTACCTAGCAAAATATATTACCTAGTAAATAAGATTATTTGTTCCATTAAGCCAATCATGTTTCATTTTTTTAACAATTATTTTGAATAACTCTAAACATTCATTCCTACATACCTCTATCCACATCATTTGGTATTCTTCTGTATTTTACTGCCCTATGGTGATAACTTGTGTCTGTGTCACTTTCCATATTTGACGTTTCTTCTGCCTTTTTAAGGTGTTTTAGGGCAAGTTCCCAAGTACCTATAATAAAAATTAGAGTATATATAATTCATTATTACGAAACTTTGTATAACATCAAAACATTGAGAAATTTTTGATTTAACCATATGAATCAATGCTTGTATTTAATTACTATCAATGGAATAAATCTTGCTGATGTTGAAACGTCTCCATTTCGATGGGTCTGGTATTTCTCCTCTTTTGGCTTTCGATGATTGGTTTTCACGTGGCCAATAGCCCACGTTTGATCCCTGGAAAGGGGACATATATTTGTAAATATATGTATATGTAAATGTATGTCTCATAAATCGAGGCCCCACTGTATTTCATATATTATATACATATATATCTCTAAATCTATCAACATATATCATATACACATATTTTAAATACTAATGTTTTAATTTTGCAAATAAACAATATATATATATATTGACTTACATCAGATGCACTAAACATCCATTTGATATGGATGATTGACAATTCTCCTTCTTCATCTTCCACAACGATGTATTTATTTTCAGATTCAGCCATCTACAAATTTAAACTGATTAGGGACATTTTCTGCAGCACATTATCAGTGTCTAAGAAAATAAGCAGTCACTAATTTTATATAGTACTAAACAACAATGTTAACCTTAATTCTAATATGTTATGATGGTGAACAATACTTTTTACTAAAGTTAAAAGTTTGCAATGTAAGCAAAGAGTATTCCTACAGCTTGCACAAGAATCAAAAACAATCACAAGAAACTTACTAGTCATAAATCATGTAGTATTGACAAGAAGATATAAGTACTTTCTGTTTTCTTGATTAACATTCCTCTGGTTGATGTGTTAATCCTATACACTTTTTTTAAAAAGTCCTTACGTGGATTAACATTGAAGGCCCCAAATATTCTTGAATCACAAGGACTAGTAAATATTGGGCTTTGAAAAGGATATACCCTAACAATGAAGTAATTTTCTTCACTTCTTCGGCTGTGTACAGTCCTTAACACTTCACAGCAATTATATCCAGGTAACGAATATACATTGTTAGGAAATTTATGAGAAATTTTATTATCTGGAGATGTTTTATAAATCATGGTATTTTCAGCCTCCTTTATTCTTTTTGTAATTTGGACAATTGGATTTTTACTTGATCTGACCATCTTTTTCAGCTGATGCAAATAATTTTCAAATGGAAAAGCTGAACAACTGTCAAGAGTACCATGTTCCTCAGCATCTGCTGTTAGGTGAATCAAACTGTGAACATTGTAGACTAGAAAATCTTTCCCATACAGATCACCACACCTTGATACAAAATTCAGCAAAAGGTCATGAGCATATTTGCCGTATTTTAAGGACATACATGTGGGCGAAACAAGAAAACTTATACCAACACTGAGAGTAAGGAAATGATCATACATCTCTTGGGGTAGAATACCTTTCAATACAAGCTTTCCTGTGTAGAGAAGAAACTGTCTGTATTCAGTTGCCTTCCATCTGTCAATTTCTTCCAAACCTCGTGGTTTACGTGCAAAAATATTGGGCACAAAATCTTTTATGCTCACCAATCTAGCACTAATTTCAGAAATCTGGCGGCTACATAATTTAAATGTGTTTTTTCCGTATCCAGGTGACAAGAAGTCGCTTCATAACACCAAGGCACACCTGGTGCATATAGTCAATGGGAAACGCTGCAATTAAGTCTATGTTCAAGTCACAGAATGGTGATTTACCATGATGATGTTGCGAGTTAGATTGATTACGGAAGCGTGTGTCTGTTCTAATGGTTAAATTTGTTACTTCTGGATATGTCATTTTCCCCATCCAAGTACCTTTCTGTTCACATTTGTCACAGCCATAATAACCTGAAAACAGTTTTATGGACTTCACCATAGCCTTAGCAGGTGCATCACAAATTACACATTGTAATTTTATGTTGATAGTTCTGTTACCATACTGAATCCCATGCAACAAAAGGTCATCCATATCAGATATAAAATCATATAAGAAATTTAAATCACTTGGCTTAGAACGTCCATACATGAGGACAACTGGAAAGACTTTCAAAGGTGTAATATTCATTACTGCACAGAGAACTGGCCACAAAGCATCATTTTTGCTTCTAAATATAGGAAGGCCATCAATGTTACATGACAATAATAATTGTCTCAGTCCTTTTATAGTTGCTTTTGGATATCTACTTATGTTTTTTAACAGTTCCTCTTTTAACCCAAAGTAGACATATTTCATTCCAGATTTTTGCTGAGTTTCTATGTACCTTTCAGAACTGATTAGTGTCCGAGCTGTTTTTGGTAAGTAGTCAATTCCCATTTGCCTCAAAATTTTTAATAATTCATCAACAACATTGTGTGTAACACCATTCTTGTTTACCCACTGAATTAATAAATTCTGTGGGTAAACAAGTGAATGATGATTATCATGGTCATCATTCTCCTCCTCACTTTGAGAATTAGATAATACATCATGAATATCAGTAAGATTCATGTGTAAATCATCAATTTCAGAGCCTAATCCATACTCTTGATTTGACTCAGCTTCAAAAGAACTAATGTCATTGTCTGACGACTCAATCTCTGAACTTGATGCTGCCTCAGTAAGATTAATGGGTTCACTAGTGTGTACAGCTGTATTTGGATGCATTTTGTGTATACGTTTTAGCCTTCTTGATACTTGCATCCATCTGTTGTTGTATTGGAGTCGCTTTTTTCGCTTATACTCGTACATTCTGTTAAAGAGTGTCAAATTTCTACATTAGACTACCATATTACCTATATTATTGTTAATAATGTATTGACAGATGCAATATGTATTAAAATTCTAAAAATAAGTTATTCATTATATACAATGTGTGATAATTAAAGCTGGTGCATATAACATCCTTGTCAGGCACATGCAAAAGTGAACACTTCCAGAATTGGAGACATGCAGAAATGTAACATATGGAAATAGAGGCATGCCAAAACAAAGACATGCATAAATTCAAATTCTTATCGAAATAATTTCTAGTGATTATTATATAAATTATTCCATCAGTACTAGATCAAATATTCAATACCATCCTCCCATTGGAAAGAGTAATCATGTCCTGTTGGACATTAATTATATGTTGAGATATAATCTAAAAGAAAATAGGGACATTGAAATTGTTGTTAAACTCTATTTCAATAAAGGACACTATAGGGAACCTAGAACCCTGTATTACAAGTGTAAGTGATAATTTTGGAAAATTTAATTAAAGCTAATTGTGTAGGACACCTGGAGATATGGTGCCCATATCTAAAGAATCACATCAACTGGTAAAGGTATAGACTTGCCAATAAGTGGCTCCCAGGTTAGAGGCATAAAATGCCAAAACTAGATGGTAGAATAAAAAGAAGATATTGTAAAAGGTAACCAAACAAAGATGCCACAGAAATATTAGAAAATTAACTTTCGCAAGCAGCGTGGTAGACATGGTTGGAACAAGTTAGGTGAGAGGGTGGTGGAGGCCAAAACCATAATCATAATCATCTGTATCAAACCTTATTACAGGTAAAACCAGTAGGCAGTCTACTGTATTTTATCAAACCGTTATTAGTATAATAGATCTCGTAATAATTTTGCAAAAATAATGGCATTTACTATTTTTAAAAGATTATTAGCAAATTTACAGAAATGGTGCATTCGGAAGACAAAACCAATTTTTCACTTTTGACAATTGAGCACCTGCTACATCCAGATTCTAGGGAGGAAAGGAAGGACGATCTTACTGGATCCCATAGCCTCTCCGAGGCACAAACCAGGCTTTTACACAACCCCCCCCCCCCCTGCACCCGAGCTTTTTAAAATAGTAAATGCCACTATTTTTGCAAAATTATTACGAGATCTATTATTCTAGAGAATAATGCATATAAATGCATATATGCATATAAATACAAAAGTAAATGTAAATAATTTTACCTTGCACCTAGATCCACCAAGCCTGTATGGCGCGCGTTTCAGTACTTCGGAAATCTAGAACTATCTTGAATCTCTAATCTGCAATGAAACAATACATATTATTGCACTTATCAAAACATGGATGAATGTAGAAAATACAGAACTATTAGCTGAATATCAAATAAATGGATTTAATCTATTTCACACAGATAGATATACAGTGGTACCTCGCATAACGAATTTAATCCGTTCCATGTTCGTCATGTGAAACGGACGTCATACAAAACGAGTGTCCCCCATATAACCAGTGTGATGCACTGTGTTTATTGTGAAATTCCCTCAGTGTGCATGACATCAAATGTTCCCCAAAATATCATTTTTCTTTGCAAAATGATAAATTACCGTCCCTGAACATGTCTATGTAAAAATAATTACCAAATTCCACTTACTTTGGCTGTGAGGGAGTCGACAAGGTGCGCTGTGACGTCATCAGGGGCTGGTCGCCCGTGTGTGAAGCTCCCAGACACGGTCGCGCAGGCCATTCAAGCACCGCGTGTTGCCACAAATATATTTTCAAATATTTTTTCTATGCATTTCCAATGCGGTTTTATTTGTTTCTTTTATCGTATATGATGCATATTTGTGACCTTTACAATATGTATACAGTAGAATGTTCATAATTTTCCATGAAACTGTGATACATGTGTCAGTAATGTGTCCACAATAAATGTTTATTGTCACAATATTACGTGGTAAAAATTCACTAAAATTACAATATGTACAGTTTCACATATTATTTACACAATAATACACTGTATTACACACTCAGTACTTTGGAGGTACGTAATAGTCAATGAAGTAGTCCATGGTACACAGCGCGACTTTGCTCTCCTTGCACCAGCTACAGATAGATTTTCGTTTCCTGTTTCATCGTTCTGTGTGCTTGCAAATAACGCACTCGCGTGCACCCTTGGCTTTAGTACTTGTAGGTGGTATGTAGCCAAGCTTGTAAAGCATATGGTAGTATTGAAACGTTTATAGGAAAAGCTCAATTTGTAAGGTAGTCTTGAAAAGATCGCTTTGTAAGGTCCCACACAGGAAGAGATTCAGCTAGCCTCAAAGAGTGTCCATCAGTCAGGAAGAGATTCAGCTAGCCTCAAAGAGTGTCCATCAGTCAGGAAGAGATTCAGCTAGCCTCAAAGAGTGTCCATCAGTCAGGAAGAGATTCAGGTATTCTTGAAAATATCAATGAACAACACCACCATGGAAGCTGCTAACACTGTTCATCTATGCTACTTGTATCAGATGCATCATCACTGAACGCAGAAAACGATTCATCTATGTATCATCTATATAAATTCGAGATGGCCAGGGTGGGGCTCAGAGCTACACCTGGATACGCTCGCTGTATCATCCTCATAGGTGCTGTATCACTGGCATCCGACCATTGTGTTAAGCCCTTATTGCGCCTAGCTTCACCAATGTTATGACCCTTATGTTCTTCAAACAATAGGGTCTGAATTGCACCGACTGAGCGCAGTCTTTCAACACCGTGTGGGACAGGTGTTTGAGAGCCAGAGGCACGTGTGCCACAAATGGTTGCTCACACAGTACTAACCCAGCCAGCAGCCCTTGTCTTTCATATTCGTTATAGCAAAAGGTTCGTTCAGTGTTTGTTGGGTAGGCTGCTCCATTATGACAATCTTTCTTTGTTTCAAATGTGTTCCATTTGTTTTGTATTTGTCACTTATGTCTCAATAATGGAGCAGCCTACCCGACAAACACTGAACGAACCTTTATGGCATTTGTCCATTTTTCAAATTGTTTCAACAGTTCTTTTATTTTTCGTTTTTTTTTTTTTTATTTAAGAAACATGGAGCAGCCGACCTGTAGACGACCGAACGAACCTTTTTGACATTTGTACTGGTTTTCAAAAATCTTCATTTTTTTTATTATTTACGTTTTTTGTATGTAAGAAACATGGAGCAGCCTACCTGCCGACCACCGAACGAACATTTTGCTATAAGACAAATGAAAAATAAATATTGAACACATTTGAAGAAAGGAAAATGTCATAATGGTTTATTCAGTGTATGTAAGGTAGGCTTCTCCATTATTGAGACGTAAATGACAAATACAAAACAAATGGAACACATTTGAAACAAAGAAAGATTGTTATAATGGAGCAGCCTACCTGCCGAACACCGAATGAACCTTTTTGACATTTGTTGTATATCAGACATTTCATTTCTTTTTTCCTACAAAAACGTCAATGCTTTGCAACATCTCAGCAGTCACCCCATTATATCCCAGCATCATTAGCATCTTTAAACAAGAACAACATAATTTATGTGCATCGTCGGAGGCGTCTAAGAATGTGCAAGAAGCAGCGCGACCCCACCTGGCCCACCATGTGGTGTTGACGTTACTCAAACCAGCGTTCGTCATACGGGACGATTTGACGCCGATCGGGCCGTTCGTTACCCAAAATGTTCGTCTTTTGGGGCAATCGTTATGCGAGGTACCACTGTATTAGATATTATATTATATTCCTTTCCTCCCTAGAATCTGGATGTAGCAGGTGCTCAATTGTCAAAAGTGAAAAATTTGGTTTATTTAACATACACGCCATAGACCGGCTTGGGAAAAAAAGTTCATAAAACCCAGGGGCCATAGACCGGCTTGGGAAAAAAAGTTCGTAAAACCCAGGGGCCATAGACCGGCTATGAAAGAAAATTTGAGAAAACCCTGGGGCCATAGAACGGCTATTTAATCCCCTTGAACGGACCTGTGCATGGACCACTGAGGCATAAAAAAAAACACGGGCCATAGACCGGCTTGGGAAAAAGAAGTTCGTAAAACCCTGGGGCCATAGAACGGCTATTTAATCCCCTTGAACGGACATGTGCATGGACCACTGAGGCATCGAAAAAAAACATGGGCCATAGACCGGCTTGGGAAAACAAGCTAGGTTAGGCTAGGTAAAAAAGAAAGGAGCTAGGTTAGACTATGTATGTTTAAATCTCTGATTTAAACAGAGCCAGTGTTCAGTCAAATAACTGAATTTATCAAATCTTATCCTTGTATAATATACAAGCTGATGTGAGATCCCTGTCTACAGGTGGACTGGAACTATTATCCAGTAGGCAGTCTACTGTATTTTATCAAACCGTTATTAGTATAATAGATCTCGTAATAATTTTGCAAAAATAATGGCATTTACTATTTTTAAAAGATTATTAGCAAATTTACAGAAATGGTGCATTCGGAAGACAAAACCAATTTTTCACTTTTGACAATTGAGCACCTGCTACATCCAGATTCTAGGGAGGAAAGGAAGGACGATCTTACTGGATCCCATAGCCTCTCCGAGGCACAAACCAGGCTTTTACACAAACCCCCCCCCCCCTGCACCCGAGCTTTTTAAAATAGTAAATGCCACTATTTTTGCAAAATTATTACGAGATCTATTATTCTAGAGAATAATGCATATAAATGCATATATGCATATAAATACAAAAGTAAATGTAAATAATTTTACCTTGCACCTAGATCCACCAAGCCTGTATGGCGCGCGTTTCAGTACTTCGGAAATCTAGAACTATCTTGAATCTCTAATCTGCAATGAAACAATACATATTATTGCACTTACCAAAACATGGATGAATGTAGAAAATACAGAACTATTAGCTGAATATCAAATAAATGGATTTAATCTATTTCACACAGATAGATATATTAGATATTATATTATATTCCTTTCCTCCCTAGAATCTGGATGTAGCAGGTGCTCAATTGTCAAAAGTGAAAAATTTGGTTTATTTAACATACACGCCATAGACCGGCTTGGGAAAAAAAGTTCATAAAACCCAGGGGCCATAGACCGGCTTGGGAAAAAAAGTTCGTAAAACCCAGGGGCCATAGACCGGCTATGAAAGAAAATTTGAGAAAACCCTGGGGCCATAGAACGGCTATTTAATCCCCTTGAACGGACCTGTGCATGGACCACTGAGGCATAAAAAAAAACACGGGCCATAGACCGGCTTGGGAAAAAGAAGTTCGTAAAACCCTGGGGCCATAGAACGGCTATTTAATCCCCTTGAACGGACATGTGCATGGACCACTGAGGCATCGAAAAAAAACATGGGCCATAGACCGGCTTGGGAAAACAAGCTAGGTTAGGCTAGGTAAAAAAGAAAGGAGCTAGGTTAGACTATGTATGTTTAAATCTCTGATTTAAACAGAGCCAGTGTTCAGTCAAATAACTGAATTTATCAAATCTTATCCTTGTATAATATACAAGCTGATGTGAGATCCCTGTCTACAGGTGGACTGGAACTATTATCCAGTAGGCAGTCTACTGTATTTTATCAAACCGTTATTAGTATAATAGATCTCGTAATAATTTTGCAAAAATAATGGCATTTACTATTTTTAAAAGATTATTAGCAAATTTACAGAAATGGTGCATTCGGAAGACAAAACCAATTTTTCACTTTTGACAATTGAGCACCTGCTACATCCAGATTCTAGGGAGGAAAGGAAGGACGATCTTACTGGATCCCATAGCCTCTCCGAGGCACAAACCAGGCTTTTACACAAACCCCCCCCCCCCCTGCACCCGAGCTTTTTAAAATAGTAAATGCCACTATTTTTGCAAAATTATTACGAGATCTATTATTCTAGAGAATAATGCATATAAATGCATATATGCATATAAATACAAAAGTAAATGTAAATAATTTTACCTTGCACCTAGATCCACCAAGCCTGTATGGCGCGCGTTTCAGTACTTCGGAAATCTAGAACTATCTTGAATCTCTAATCTGCAATGAAACAATACATATTATTGCACTTACCAAAACATGGATGAATGTAGAAAATACAGAACTATTAGCTGAATATCAAATAAATGGATTTAATCTATTTCACACAGATAGATATATTAGATATTATATTATATTCCTTTCCTCCCTAGAATCTGGATGTAGCAGGTGCTCAATTGTCAAAAGTGAAAAATTTGGTTTATTTAACATACACGCCATAGACCGGCTTGGGAAAAAAAGTTCATAAAACCCAGGGGCCATAGACCGGCTTGGGAAAAAAAGTTCGTAAAACCCAGGGGCCATAGACCGGCTATGAAAGAAAATTTGAGAAAACCCTGGGGCCATAGAACGGCTATTTAATCCCCTTGAACGGACCTGTGCATGGACCACTGAGGCATAAAAAAAAACACGGGCCATAGACCGGCTTGGGAAAAAGAAGTTCGTAAAACCCTGGGGCCATAGAACGGCTATTTAATCCCCTTGAACGGACATGTGCATGGACCACTGAGGCATCGAAAAAAAACATGGGCCATAGACCGGCTTGGGAAAACAAGCTAGGTTAGGCTAGGTAAAAAAGAAAGGAGCTAGGTTAGACTATGTATGTTTAAATCTCTGATTTAAACAGAGCCAGTGTTCAGTCAAATAACTGAATTTATCAAATCTTATCCTTGTATAATATACAAGCTGATGTGAGATCCCTGTCTACAGGTGGACTGGAACTATTATCCAGTAGGCAGTCTACTGTATTTTATCAAACCGTTATTAGTATAATAGATCTCGTAATAATTTTGCAAAAATAATGGCATTTACTATTTTAAAAAGATTATTAGCAAATTTACAGAAATGGTGCATTCGGAAGACAAAACCAATTTTTCACTTTTGACAATTGAGCACCTGCTACATCCAGATTCTAAAAAAGTTCGTAAAACCCAGGGGCCATAGACCGGCTATGAAAGAAAATTTGAGAAAACCCTGGGGCCATAGAACGGCTATTTAATCCCCTTGAACGGACCTGTGCATGGACCACTGAGGCATAAAAAAAAACACGGGCCATAGACCGGCTTGGGAAAAAGAAGTTCGTAAAACCCTGGGGCCATAGAACGGCTATTTAATCCCCTTGAACGGACATGTGCATGGACCACTGAGGCATCGAAAAAAAACATGGGCCATAGACCGGCTTGGGAAAACAAGCTAGGTTAGGCTAGGTAAAAAAGAAAGGAGCTAGGTTAGACTATGTATGTTTAAATCTCTGATTTAAACAGAGCCAGTGTTCAGTCAAATAACTGAATTTATCAAATCTTATCCTTGTATAATATACAAGCTGATGTGAGATCCCTGTCTACAGGTGGACTGGAACTATTATCCAGTAGGCAGTCTACTGTATTTTATCAAACCGTTATTAGTATAATAGATCTCGTAATAATTTTGCAAAAATAATGGCATTTACTATTTTAAAAAGATTATTAGCAAATTTACAGAAATGGTGCATTCGGAAGACAAAACCAATTTTTCACTTTTGACAATTGAGCACCTGCTACATCCAGATTCTAAAAAAGTTCGTAAAACCCAGGGGCCATAGACCGGCTATGAAAGAAAATTTGAGAAAACCCTGGGGCCATAGAACGGCTATTTAATCCCCTTGAACGGACCTGTGCATGGACCACTGAGGCATAAAAAAAAACACGGGCCATAGACCGGCTTGGGAAAAAGAAGTTCGTAAAACCCTGGGGCCATAGAACGGCTATTTAATCCCCTTGAACGGACATGTGCATGGACCACTGAGGCATCGAAAAAAAACATGGGCCATAGACCGGCTTGGGAAAACAAGCTAGGTTAGGCTAGGTAAAAAAGAAAGGAGCTAGGTTAGACTATGTATGTTTAAATCTCTGATTTAAACAGAGCCAGTGTTCAGTCAAATAACTGAATTTATCAAATCTTATCCTTGTATAATATACAAGCTGATGTGAGATCCCTGTCTACAGGTTGACTGGAACTTCTATCAACTAATCCATACATCAAACCTGTCCCTTACAGCCCACAATCTATCATTAGGAAAACCATGTGAGAAATCTTTAAGGAATTCTGATAAAGAAAGAGATCTAGGGGTGGTTCTAAATAGAAAACTATCACCTGAGGACCACATAAAGAACATTGTGTGAGGAGCCTATGCCATGCATTCCAACTTCAACAGCATGTTGTGGGGTGCCGATATTGTGTGCTAGGTTAGGCTAGGTAAAAAAGAAAGGAGCTAGGTTAGACTATGTATGTTTAAATCTCTGATTTAAACAGAGCCAGTGTTCAGTCAAATAACTGAATTTATCAAATCTTATCCTTGTATAATATACAAGCTGATGTGAGATCCCTGTCTACAGGTGGACTGGAACTATTATCCAGTAGGCAGTCTACTGTATTTTATCAAACCGTTATTAGTATAATAGATCTCGTAATAATTTTGCAAAAATAATGGCATTTACTATTTTTAAAAGATTATTAGCAAATTTACAGAAATGGTGCATTCGGAAGACAAAACCAATTTTTCACTTTTGACAATTGAGGACCTGCTACATCCAGATTCTAAAAAAGTTCGTAAAACCCAGGGGCCATAGACCGGCTATGAAAGAAAATTTGAGAAAACCCTGGGGCCATAGAACGGCTATTTAATCCCCTTGAACGGACCTGTGCATGGACCACTGAGGCATAAAAAAAAACACGGGCCATAGACCGGCTTGGGAAAAAGAAGTTCGTAAAACCCTGGGGCCATAGAACGGCTATTTAATCCCCTTGAACGGACATGTGCATGGACCACTGAGGCATCGAAAAAAAACATGGGCCATAGACCGGCTTGGGAAAACAAGCTAGGTTAGGCTAGGTAAAAAAGAAAGGAGCTAGGTTAGACTATGTATGTTTAAATCTCTGATTTAAACAGAGCCAGTGTTCAGTCAAATAACTGAATTTATCAAATCTTATCCTTGTATAATATACAAGCTGATGTGAGATCCCTGTCTACAGGTGGACTGGAACTTCTATCAACTAATCCATACATCAAACCTGTCCCTTACAGCCCACAATCTATCATTAGGAAAACCATGTGAGAAATCTTTAAGGAATTCTGATAAAGAAAGAGATCTAGGGGTGGTTCTAAATAGAAAACTATCACCTGAGGACCACATAAAGAACATTGTGTGAGGAGCCTATGCCATGCATTCCAACTTCAACAGCATGTTGTGGGGTGCCGATATTGTGTGCTAGGTTAGGCTAGGTTAGGCTAGGTAAAAAAGAAAGGAGCTAGGTTAGACTATGTATGTTTAAATCTCTGATTTAAACAGAGCCAGTGTTCAGTCAAATAACTGAATTTATCAAATCTTATCCTTGTATAATATACAAGCTGATGTGAGATCCCTGTCTACAGGTGGACTGGAACTTCTATCAACTAATCCATACATCAAACCTGTCCCTTACAGCCCACAATCTATCATTAGGAAAACCATGTGAGAAATCTTTAAGGAATTCTGATAAAGAAAGAGATCTAGGGGTGGTTCTAAATAGAAAACTATCACCTGAGGACCACATAAAGAACATTGTGTGAGGAGCCTATGCCATGCATTCCAACTTCAACAGCATGTTGTGGGGTGCCGATATTGTGTGCTAGGTTAGGCTAGGTTAGGCTAGGTAAAAAAGAAAGGAGCTAGGTTAGACTATGTATGTTTAAATCTCTGATTTAAACAGAGCCAGTGTTCAGTCAAATAACTGAATTTATCAAATCTTATCCTTGTATAATATACAAGCTGATGTGAGATCCCTGTCTACAGGTGGACTGGAACTTCTATCAACTAATCCATACATCAAACCTGTCCCTTACAGCCCACAATCTATCATTAGGAAAACCATGTGAGAAATCTTTAAGGAATTCTGATAAAGAAAGAGATCTAGGGGTGGTTCTAAATAGAAAACTATCACCTGAGGACCACATAAAGAACATTGTGTGAGGAGCCTATGCCATGCATTCCAACTTCAACAGCATGTTGTGGGGTGCCGATATTGTGTGCCATCACATGTAAACCAATCAAGCCCACAAATACGTCAACATGGACCAGCATTACACCGTCTAACATACTCTGTCAGATGTAACAACTAAATTTGTGAATTCAAGACCTAATCTATTGCATAACACAGTGTTAGTACGAGAAAAACATTACTTACATTCGAAGCCGTGTTTTAAAATGGCGCGGACCTTGGTCTACTGACGCTCCACACTGTGTGTTCGTTTGCGTATGATGAACGTGTGACAATTTACTACAACAATTATTTAATTATTCTTATTCTTTATTTTACTATTTTTAGGGTACATGAAATTTCCAAATTATTTGCACACAATAATATAATTGCATTGTCATAACCTTTATATATTACGGAAAATACGATGACATGAACGAAGTCAAAGTGAAGTTGAAGTCAAAGTCATTCGCCGAACGTATTAGTCATTTTTTTTCTCCCAAACGATAAGGGATAACAAATCCACAGAGCATATAAGTGTAGAGTAAAGTCAATTTTATTCAGGAAAGTACATACATAGTTGATTTACAAACATAATGTTGGATTTATAGATAGAGCTAGTGCATACAATACCTAAAGCCAATATAGTAGGCATATAGCATTTCAGGCAACCGGGCAGTATATATGGACCCCTTACTCAAATCTCTGAATATGTTAGATATTAAGTCCCTGCACATACTCTCATGTGTATTTTATATATATAAAACGCTGCACTGTAATGTCAATCCTGACCCTAAAAGCTTCCTAGAAGGTTGTAACAGATCCCATGAGCACCACACCAGAAACAAATACCTGTAGGTGTGTACTGATGGTGCCTTATAGTGTGTACTCGTACCTTATGGTGTGTACTGGGGCCTTATGGTGTATACTGGTGGGAATGGGAACTGTAATGTCAATCCTGACCCTAAAAGCTTCCTAGAAGGTTGTAACAGATCCCATGAGCACCACACCAGAAACAAATACCTGTAGGTGTGTACTGATGGTGCCTTATAGTGTGTACTCGTACCTTATGGTGTGTACTGGGGCCTTATGGTGTATACTGGTGGGAATGGGAACTGTAATGTCAATCCTGACCCTAAAAGCTTCCTAGAAGGTTGTAACAGATCCCATGAGCACCACACCAGAAACAAATACCTGTAGGTGTGTACTGATGGTGCCTTATAGTGTGTACTCGTACCTTATGGTGTGTACTGGGGCCTTATGGTGTATACTGGTGGGAGTGTAGGAACTGGGCGAAGCATTAGCCGTGATTTCAGCAGGGACGACACTGGTGTGATGCAGGGCTTTGAATGTTTATACTGATTTCACTGTCCTGACATTATTTCTGGAGCTACGTATTTAATTTTTATAGCAATGTGTTCGCAATAGAAAGTTCTATAAGAACATGGGTAGAGTTGGCCAACACAGCGTCAAATAAATTTGCGGCGAATAAAATCTTACGCGTGTTTGTACCCGTGAGCGTCAAAAGTTTTTACTTTGCTCATGTTTTTCAAGTTTATACTTGTTTCACACCGTTTTTTTTGTATAGTGTTCGGAATAAAATTCCCTACACAGACATATGCATATCAAATACAATTCCTTGGAATTCACAGCTGTAGAGATGACGGAAAACACACAACCGGAACCCGCTCTTAATTGACACTCCAACTCACACCCGCAACACCCACAAAAAAAGTTTCTCTTGTTTCATGTATACTTACTTTAGTTTTCGTGCTACAGTTCTCATTTAGGTATCAAAATATTCCTAAGAAAATAGACTACAATACTGAAACAATCTAAGACAATTATGTGTACTTACCAAAGCAAAGACGATTGTAGTAAAATAAGTTGAGCATTTTATCTCCACTCCACCTCCTTCAGGTACTGATTCCTGAAGTTGCTCAACAGATGTTCCTAGGTGGAGTGAAGCTGATGTAGGTGGTTATTTCTTGTCCACCCAATACACCCTTTTCCTGTGATAAGTGGTGTAACAAGGTATGACGCAAAGTGGAACATCGCATGTCTTGCACGCTATACCAGTTTCCTTCCTGATACCCGACTTTGAACACACTTCACACCTGCGACGTTTGGGGATTTTTACCAGCTCATGTTTCAATTTATAGTTCAGGCGAGTCTCTGCTATAACAACACGTCGCTGTTGTCTCTTGGTTGGCAATAAACTACTGTCTGAATCGTCGCTCTCACTATTGTTTTCAAACACTAATGTGGAATATGAATTATCTTCATCAGATTCAGCTTCAGCACTAGGTGTAGACGTGAAGAGAGGGCGCCTCACACCCGACGGGCCAGGTGTTGACGGGTCAGCAGCAGGATACACAGGACCAGTGTCATGATTTATGTCTGGAGCATGAACTAGATGTGGAGATGGTGTAGTTGTTGCAGGCCACTCTGCCTTGTCAAATTTCAATAAAGACCAAATAGCAACTTCATGTAACTAGAGCAGAGTTAGTTTCCTTCGATCATCTGTGTTGGCCTTGTACAATGCATGTACAATGCATTGAGTAAAGACCAAATAGCAACTTCATGGAACTAGAGCAGAGTTAGTTTCCTTCGATCATCTGTGTTGGCCTTGTACAATGCAACCACAAGTTGACATTGAATGTGAATTAACAATGAGACAAGTAAGATTTATACTAATACATTTATACTAACTCTGTTGAGCGTTGACCATTTATACATCAAATCTGTTGATGTGAGCACTTTAGTTTAGTCTGCCGTTTAAAGAAAAAAAGAGCATATCAATGGTATATCACAGAAAACGAATTTATCATAAACTCATGTATTTGTCTTATCATATTGAACTGCATTCATATTTTTAATATATAACAATATGAATATACAAATTTCTGTAAATCCCCTACCTTGTTGGAATCTGTGGAAATGAATGAGCAAATGTGCTGGCTGAAGGCGCTAAAGGAAACCACATTGGTTTCATTTTGGATACAAATGTCCATGGAAATTCAAAATGGAAACTAATTATATAGTTGAACCTGCAGAGACGAGTTTAAGAATCTGTGTTGAGAGTGATGGACACAGCCTTCACAATTATACTTCAGAGAATGTAAACATCTAAGAGTCATTAGAAATATGTGTAGAATAATAAACCCTACATTGTTTGAGTTAGGGAAAACACCATTTGTGATATATAGATACTATAGCTGTTCTTAAAGATTCACCCTTTTTTGCACCAGCAAGATAACATATAAGATTTTAAGAGTTGACGAATGTTAATATTCTTGTTTGATAAACTGTGAACTTGAGACATAGTTAATAAGAACATATTAACACAACAAAATGTTTTCATAATCTTTAACACCACTTTCCAGCAACTTATATAATTTATATAAATTATTTTAGAGAATAATACATAAATTATATATTTAAACATGATATAGTGTTTAGTGGAATGTATAAGGAGGCAAATTGTGTTAAAAAGAGCAATTTTTAGAAAATTTGGAAAAATACTTTTTTCTGTTCAAATTATAACTAAATGGATTTTAAAGGTTTCACTCAGCCAATATATATCATTCACAATTTATTAATGAATTTTACAAAAAAACACCATAAATTTTATATTTAAACATGTAAAAACTATTTGTTTTACATTTGGAAGAAAATAATTGTAGAAAAACAATTTATAATTAAACCTTTGTGTTTGGATTTTTTGAGTAAAAGTTTCTCAAAGGCTTTCCTGCACCATTCTCAATGCAAATCATTCCCACACCTATGGCAAGAGATAGGCGAACGTTGTGTAGATGATTTGTGTTTGCTGGGTATCTCATTAAGGGTTATATTGTGAGTTTTTTTTTATTTTTATTTTTACATGCAAGCATGCTTATAAGTACAATAAAAGGAAACAGATACATCATAAAACAGAACAAAAAGACAAAGCACAAACGGGCAAAACTAAGGAACAAAAGTACTAAACACAATAACGCCGGCCGGAAGGGCCGATCACAAAACAACAATAATTACAAACAGAATACAATAATTAAGTGAAACAAAGCAGAATACAAAAGAGAAATAACACACCAAAACCTGAAACATACAGAACAAGGCTACCAGCACCGCACACACACACGGAGAGGCACCAACATAAAAACAAAAAAGTAAATACTAAATAACTAACAATACAACAACAATTATACAAGAAACAAAAGGAAAAGCTCAATAGCAAAACTCGACAAAAAGCATAAACCCAGACCAGGTCACGCCAACAGCCTGAAGGGCACTCAACACCACACAAACAAGCGCACAAGCAGCAACATAAAACCATAAAACCACAAAGCATAACATAAGAACATGACGCCCACAACCAGACACACACAAACCAAACCCCGGACCGCACAGGAACCGGACACATACACACAAGCCACACAAAAAACCCACAACCACAAACCGGAGCACGCAGGAACCGGGAAACAAACCCGCCCCACCCACTCACACACACCCGACCCGCACCCCACACCCATGCACACTAATGGAAACAACCCACAACACACAAAGGAATCACGGGTGAGGAACACATTCCTCAGAGACAAGACCATACGTCTCCGCAGCCCAGGGATACCGTCGCTTGTAGGCCTCCCAAATCATATATTCCCTGTCGGTAGGGGGACAATCCCCCTGCCGCCGTGGGCCCATTCATAAACTCGGGAACCACCAGATCAGGTGGAAACGGCCACTCCTGAAGCTCACCGACGCAAGTCGCATAACGAGACTGGGGAGCGCAACCCACGTCCTTCGAGGTAGCAGACGACAACGCTGAAGCGTACGAAGGCTGCCGAGACGGCCGCGTCGCCGTGCGCACAGGAGCAGGGGACAATCGACGAGATGGCAACTCCACCAAGACCGCAGGAGACACTGAAGAGACGGCCGGAGACGGAAGAGGCGTCGAGACCGCAGCCGATGAAACGGGGACCGAGGAAGGGGTTACAGAACCCCCAGAACGAGCAGTCTTTTTCAACACCATCACCAGGCCACCCCGCTCACCACGAACCTCGACAGGGAGAACCACCCCCCATGAAGATCCGGAGCCATCCGATGCAGGCGACGCACCCGAAGCAGGAACCGCAGACACCACATCAGCAGTGGAGGCCGAAACACTGGCACGGCATCCTCAGGCAAATGCACCTCCGCCGTCACCGTAGTACGCAACATAACCGGAGCCACCCCTCCGTCGCCGGCAGATTCACAAGCGACGAAGTCGCCAACGTCAGCCCAAGCTGAAGACGAACGCCGAGAACGCTTAGGCTCGGGCCGCACATCATCCGACCCGGAGGCAGACTCCGAGACAAGCGCAACACAAGCCGGGCGAACCAATGCACGTCGCAGAACGGCAGCATCCTCAACCACATGGGGCACCAGGCCAGGCACAGGAGGAAGCGCCGGATCCACCCCATCACCCAGCACAGCCGGAACAGACGGCGAGGGTGCAGGGACAGGGTCAGACGCAGCAGAGGACGAACTGGAAGACGGGGGAATCGAGCAGCAGGCAGTCTGAAGAACCCCAGGGACACAAGTCGGCGCAGGACGATCACCCTGCGATGCCACCACCTCTTTAGGAGAGGCGACAACAACAGGGGGCGCACCAGGCGGCGACACAGGAGGCACATCCGGGGCTGAAGAGACGGCCACATCCACTGAATCCTCCTCCACAGGAAGCGGCGGAAAATCCACCTCACTGAAGAGGTTCACGGGTGCAACGGCAGGCGCAGAACAGTCAGCAGCCTGATGGCCCAAGAGGCCACAACGATAACACGTCCGAGGCTGGCGGGCGTAAAATACCCGAACGTTGTAGCCCATAAGCCGCACAGAGGACGGAATATCTTCCCGGAGCCTCATGCCCAGGGTGCGAATGTTGGTCCTCACACCCTTAAGTGGACTGGAAGACACCACGTTCACCCGCACACTAACCACTGCGCCATACCGGCTGAAGTACCGCCGTAGCAGACTCTCTGGAAACTCCAACGGAGCCCCATGCACACTGACGTACGTGAGGGCACCATTCCAATCAGATAGTGACACAGTGCCCGCACCATCCGGCAGGGGAAATGTCCGCCCCTCGTAACGACGGAGAAAGTCGCGATATGCCAATTCCTCGGTAAATTTCAATATCGCTCGACGAGCCGTCACCAGCTCGACACCATAAATGTCGATCACAGGGACATGAAGCACCTCACACACCAGCGCTATCTCTGGGTACCCAGCCCGGCCGGAAAATTCGAGGCCCACAGACTGAGCCCGCAGGACAGGGGGGAGGGGGACCCCCATCGTTAACACCACGTCAGCACAGGCAGGCAGAGACACACCCGCCCTCAACCGGCCAAATTGGTAAACACCACCAACAGCCGGAGCGCCGATTCACCACGTCCTTTCCCTACCGAAGCTAGGGCTAGACTCCAAAGAGGGGTTAATTGTACTAACATTCTAAAGGAGTGATTGAGTGAGGGTGATAAGTTACACTAGAGCTATTGATGGTCCATACGAGCTGGTCAAGGTGATTGATCAGCTCGTGTGTTGCAAACCAAGCTATCTCCAAGTATTTACCCTCTACCATCAGGGAAGCTTGAGGTGTGAGCTTTAACTACCATGGTTGTGGAGGATACACTGTTGGGCTCCCTCGCTTAAAATCCCCAGTTTACCAGCGACCTGGATCATAGTAAGCAAAAAGTGTGAATGATTGAATGTAAGTGCTAAAATCCGGGTTATTTAAAGTGCTGTACACATATGAATTTTGGTGATCAGTAATCACCCAATCTCGGCTAGATTAGAGTATATCTTTCCACCAGCTTTCTCTTTCTAGGAGTCCCAATGTGAATGTGGAAGTGTGAAGCTGTCAGATCACTTACAAAATGTCGCGTCGTTAGTGGAGTGACCGATGACGTATGTGTGTGTGTGAACAATATTATTAAACACATTTGAGATGGGGTGTTAACATCTGTCACAGGGAGTGATTAATTACTACGGCCATCTTTGTGACACGTAAGTAAGTGGTGTAATTACGGTTATCTTAGTGACACATATTATTATTGTATGATTATCTCATTAAGGGTTATATTGTGAGGTGATACCTTGTTATTGTTTCGTCTGTGTGATAAGCAATAATAAGTATTCTAATTATCATAATTATTGTTGTGTTGATAAATTGATTGTTAACTGGTTGAGAGACAGTGTGATTAATGTAAACTAATCGACTGATTATTGACTGTCTGTGTGACAGTGTTTAACGTATGGTTGTTAATTAATTGATTGAATGTTGACTGAGTGACAGAGTGAGTATCGTAAATTAATTGAGTAATAATTAATTCATTGTGATTTAATGTCTTTGTGACACTGATAAAATACAGTAATTACTTGTTATTGTTGTTGTGAATGTCTTGGTGACAGTGTTCTTTTGTATTTATTTACGAGTGTAAATTTGTTGTGTTGGTGAGGTGTTAGGATACTGCCAGATGCAAGTGTGGTAATTGTCATGACCCTTTAGGTCATGACCTGTCCATTAGGTGTAGACAGTTGTATCTTACACCTGCGAGAGTGGTGGAAACGGATTCTTGCTGCGAGGTGGTGTTTTGACGGTTGTTGAAGTGACACTCTTCAGTAACATAACGAATGTGAGTCACTGTGTATTAGTACATAACTTGTTTAATAAATTCAATTATTTTGTTATACGTGCCTTTAATGTAATTTCTAATTATGATGTACTGCCCCCATTATTCTTTTCAATTTCTTCTTGATATTGTCATTAGTTTGAGTTGGCTCGGGATCCAGCCCAGTGCCTCAAGCACTGAATACAAAATTCGGTGTGAGGCCCACCATCTGCTACCTGTTAAATTTGCTCGCAAGCAAGTAGCAGAGACAAAGATCTATGTGTGGAAGGTCTGGTATTGCATGTGGAATAGAAGACAGCCCTGGTCTTCAACACTTTCTGAAATACCTGTACCGTGGCGTCTTACTCACGCCTCCGGAGTGTATTCATATGTTTGTCGAAGACAAACATTCAAATATACATCCCAATAACCAGAAATCTCACATCTAGCGCCCAGTGCCGTGCTAGAGAGTCTGTGAATGGGTAAAAATCTCACATCTGGCACCCACAACGTGGGGCTAGACATGTGGAAAAATTGCTACACATGCATACACACTATGACAAGAATATTTCAGGAGTCACTACTACCACTACCATTATATAAACTATGCAGCCCATCCTCCGAATATGGGGAGGTAAATGTAAGAGGACAAGTAAGTGTAATTATGTACTATTCTTAGCAGTCTGGAATTGTACCTATTTTCACTTAGTATTAAACCACAGTGTGAAATAAATTGTGAATATTTGAGTTTACCTGAAACGCTGAATAGAAAACCACGACCTAACCTAACCTTCTTAGTGTATGAGGACAAGCATTTCATTGCTTCTAAAATACAATTAGTACTTAACCTATAGCTATATTGATATTACAGTTTTATAAAACTAATAAAACAAAACTAAAATATTTCAATAAATTGTAAAATAATCTAGGACATTTTAAAATTTTGTAAAAAATCTTTATTTGTTTAATAAAAATGATAAAGAACATCCTGATATTTAAAACTTTTTTATAGAGAAATGAACTTGAAAACTATGGGATGCAGCTATGACATGGTTACAACAACAGTCACTGTTGTCACTGCCATTATACACCATGAAAATGATACAACAACAGTCACTGCTGCCACTGTCATTATACGACAATGATATAACAGCAGTCACTGCAGCTGAGAGAGAAAGACGAGTTTTAGATTAATTCCGTTCTTCATAACTAATAATATTAATGAGCTCATTACAGCGATCAGTGTCTAGATAGAGACTTACAATGAGGAGACGATGGTCAGCGTCTCTCACCTTGTGGTATTATTCTTAATGGCCCCTCACACGTTGTTCTTGAGAAAGTGATATACAATATTCATGGAGATAAAGAATAATCTCCCACTAAACTAAAGTTATAAACTCCGAATAATTAAGAGAACACAGTGTGTTCTACGGCTTCACCTAAACTCTAAGGACCTCATAGTAATATTGAAAATGCAACAATATTGAAAAAAACACACAATGATCCTGAGTAGAAAAGTTGTTCTGGAGAACACAGTGATCTGGAGAACACACAATGATCTGGAGAACACACAGTGATCTAGAGAACATACAGTGATCTGGAGAACACACAGTGATCTGGAGAACACACAGTGATCTGGAGAACACACAGTGATCTAGAGAACACAGTGATCTGGAGAACACACAGTCATCTAGAGAACACAGTGATCTGGAGAACACACAGTCATTCAGAGAACACAGTGATCTGGAGAACACACAGTGATCTAGACAACACAGTGATCTGGAGAAAACACAGTGATCTAGAGAACACAGTGATCTGGAGAACACACAGTGATCTGGAGAACACACAGTGATCTGGAGAACACACAGTGATCTGGAGAACACACAGTGATCTGGAGAACACACAGTGATCTGGAGAACACACAGTGATCTAGACAACACAGTGATCTGGAGAAAACACAGTGATCTAGAGAACACACAGTGATCTAGAGAACACAGTGATCTGGAGAACACACAGTGATCTAGACAACACAGTGATCTGGAGAACACAGTGATCTAGAGAACACAGTGATCTGGAGAAAACACAGTGATCTAGAGAACACACAGTGATCTAGAGAACACAGTGATCTGGAGAACACACAGTGATCTAGACAACACAGTGATCTGGAGAACACAGTGATCTAGAGAACACAGTTATCTGGAGAACACAGTGATCTGGAGAACACACTTCCCGGAACTGCTCTCTGTACCCGTTGGTCCCAGGAGAGTGAGTACCCTGTGGCTGCTCTCAGTACCCCTTGGCCCCCAGGTAACACACACACAGGGGAATGTCGTCCCACCTGATGAGCGACAAATATCGTCCATACGCCGTCACTGGAAGAGAATATGACACTATGAGTCTAAAGTTATCTTCCCAACACTCCAGTATGAAGTGGAGTTCAACACTCCAGCTCTGGACGTGGAGTTCAACACTCCAGCTCTGGACGTGGAGTTCAACACACCAGCTCTGGACGTGGAGTTCAACACACCAGCTCTGGACGTGGAGTTCAACACTCCAGCTCTGGACGTGGAGTTCAACACTCCAGCTCTGGACCTGGAGTTCAACACTCCAGCTCTGGACGTGGAGTTCAACACTCCAGCTCAGGACGTGGAGTTCAACACTCCAGCTCTGGACCTGGAGTTCAACACACCAGCTCTGGACGTGGAGTTCAACACTCCAGCTCTGGACGTGGAGTTCAACACTCCAGCTCTGGACGTGGAGTTCAACACACCAGCTCTGGACGAGGAGTTCAACACTCCAGCTCTGGACGTGGAGTTCAACACACCAGCTCTGGACGTGGAGTTCAACACTCCAGCTCTGGACGTGGAGTTCAACACACCAGCTCTGGACGTGGAGATCAACTCTCCAGCTCTGGACGTGGAGTTCAACACTCCAGCTCTGGACGTGGAGTTCAACACTCCAGCTCTGGACGTGGAGTTCAACACACCAGCTCTGGACGTGGAGATCAACTCTCCAGCTCTGGACGTGGAGTTCAACACACCAGCTCTGGACGTGGAGATCAACTCTCCAGCTCTGGACGAGGAGTTCAACACTCCAGCTCTGGACGTGGTGTTCAACACTCCAGCTCTGGACGTGGAGTTCAACACACCAGCTCTGGACGAGGAGTTCAACACTCCAGCTCTGGACGTGGAGTTCAACACTCCAGCTCTGGACGTGGAGTTCAACACTCCAGCTCTGGACGAGGAGTTCAACACTTTTGTCACTTCCATGAACTCTTTAATTTGGAATTTGGCCAAATGAAATCTTACATGTGAATTTATTAAAAAAAAATAAAGCAAATTCGGCAAAATATACAGCAAGTTTAATATTATATTTTGATGAGAGGAGGTGACTAACGGAGACCTGAGGTCCCGGGTATTACAATAACAAAAAGAGATTATGGTTAAATGATGAACATAAATTATTTGTCCAAATTAGTGTGAGGTGTATGTAAAGTGAGGGGGGGGGGGTCGCCCTCTGAAGCATACACTGTAACAATAAGAGTTCATAATAACAGTTTGTCTTAATAAAGGTTAGACAAATATATTGGGAATTGGCGGAAATTTAATTAAAATTCTGGTTTGTCCAACTTTGGTTTTAAGGCATGATAAAGAACGCAAATTAACTGTCATCGAAGCCACCAACATAACACAAAAACACTTCTTATTATTTATTGAAATTATGAAACAAACAGATAGACAACGGGAAAATGACAAAGTAAAATTAGCAGACTAGTTTTTGCTTGTGAAAAGATGCACCGTGACGTCTCCTAGTGCCACACCCCGCGCTTCACCCCACGCCCCACCCTGTGCCTCACCACGTGCCACACCCCGTGCCTCACCCTCCGCCTCACCCCGTGCTTCAGCGCGTGTCTCATCTTGTGCATCATCCCACGCCTCACCCCGTGCCTCACAATGCGCCTCACCCTATACCTGATTCTGTACATCACCCTGTGCCTGACTCTGTACCTCCTCCCGTGCCTCACCCTGTGCTTCACCCTGTAATTATAAGTACAAAATAAACATACACCATAACAATTCAATAAAGCTCTCCTCACAACTTAAGGTCATTCTGATTGATGACATCAATGTATCTTATCCTCCAGGATAAGGCCTGCAGTAACCCTTAAGCTCTGGTCCAACCATAGCACTTTATTCAGCCAAGAAACACATTTTACATTATATATATATATATATATATATATATATATATATATATATATATATATATATATATATATAGCTTTATCATTTCATTAGAGAAAATATATTAATTCATGAAAACTTGGCTTATATATATATATATATATATATATATATATATATATATATATATATATATATATATATATATATATATATATATATATATATATATATATATATATATATATATATATATATATATATATATATATATTGTGACGATAATCTCCTTCAAGAGATTGAGCCTGCTCTTCCCTCCACAAATACGTCGTTACATCTATATAAAACTACTATGGAAGAAATGTCCAACAACGACAACAACACCAGCAAGGTTTGCCAGAGCGCAAAACGTATGCAGCCAGGAACACCTGCTCAGACTCAAACCGCCAAACTACCTGTCTTGCTGCCGGCTCCTCGCTGATTGGTCGCCGGTCTGGCTGCAACTGCACATCCCCCCCCCATACTACTTGATGTCTGGGGCCGCCACGACCTCAGTCCTCAGAATATTCCGTGCTTTCCTACGGTTAACACTTCTTCCTGGTAGACGTAAGCTTTGGCGTACGTGTACTAAGAGAGGTGATAGCTTAAAGCTGATATTCCCGCACCTCTCATTTACATGTATATTGCACTTCTTGTTATTTTGCTCACTTGTCTTAACGTAACTTTTCATTGTGTCATTTAATTATTCTTATTATTTTGATTGATTGATTTTATTATACGAATTTGTTTGTCCATTTTATTCATGTTTTGTTTATTTAACGTAATTAAAATTTCATTGTTAAAGTTTACTTGTGTTTTGTGTGTCTTCTCCTTACCTTACCACAGACGAAGTTCAAGATTTTCTATTTTTTTTAATACTATGTGACGAGGCCATACCCCTAGCTTTGAACAGCCGAACACCAACGCGTTACCGTCACAATATATATATATATATATATATATATATATATATATATATATATATATATATATATATATATATATATATATATATATATATATATATATATATATTTATATATATATATATATATATATATATATATATATATATATATATATATATATATATATATATTTATATATATAACTATAATAAATATATATATTTATATATATTTATATAATATAACTATATATAACTCTGCACGGAACGCAGAGTTCCGTGCTGCGTTTCACTTACGAGACGGAAAAGGATGGGAAGCTGCCTTTTCTAGATGTAACAGTCATGGAAAAGGGAGGTTTCCACACTGCAGTCTACACAAAGGAAACAAACATAGGAATGTGCCTAAATGCCAACAGCGACTGCCCTGACAGGTACAAGAGGAGTGTTGTTAACGCATATATATATATATATATATATATATATATATATATATATATATATATATATATATATATATATATATATATATATATATTTTAATATGGAAGGGAGTACCACCTCTAGCTGGAAGAAGGGGGACCCATAACCTCGGAGGAAACCACGCATAACGCATTAGAGGGAATGTTTAGATCCCCTCCAATACAGTTTCCGTGTGCTTTTCTCCTACCACCCCCTTCCTTTTTTATTTTTTGTGCTTTATTACGCATTTGATGGTTACAAGATATACATGGGTTGATACAAAAATAATATATATATATATATATATATATATATATATATATATATATATATATATATATATATATATATATATATATATATATACATATATATATATATATATATATATATATATATATATATATACAACTTTAGAACACTTTCCCACCAGGAGACTCGAACCCTAGCCAGCACAGAAGCCTCCGAAATTAAATACTCCGAAATTACCATCTCTTTTAGGGGTCTGAGCAGGTGGTGGAGAGAGTTAAGGCGTACCTGTTATGCCAGTTGCTGGAAGGCTTCTGTGCTGGCTAGGGTTCGAGTCTCCTGGTGGGAAAGTGTTCTAAAGTTGTATACTTCTCTCTCGTGTTTAGGAGAGTTGTGCCTTAAGCATAGACACTGTGTCTTCCCATATTAACAGGGACTTTGATGAAATTAACGTCTAAATGACCCCTCACTTGCTCTAGTGCTCTTGGGAGGTGGTGATCTTTGGTGTATTTAAATACTCCAAAATTACCATCTCTTTTAGGGGTCTGAGCAGGTGGTGGAGAGGTTTAAGGCATACCTGTTATGCCAGTTTCTGGAAGGCTTCTGTGCTGGCTAGGGTTCGAGTCTCCTGGTGGGAAAGTGTTCTAAAGTTGAATACTTCACTCTCGTGTTTAGGAGAGTTGTGCCTTAAGCATAGACACTGTGTCTTCCCATATTAACAGGGACTTGATGAAATTAACGTCTAAATGACCCCTCACTTGCTCTAGTGCTCTTGGGAGGTGGTGATCTTTGGTGTATTTAAATACTCCGAAATTACCATCTCTTTTAGGGGTCTGAGCAGGTGGTGGAGAGGGTTAAGGCGTACCTTTTATGCCAGTTGCTGGAAGGCTTCTGTGCTGGCTAGGGTTCGAGTCTCCTGGTGGGAAAGTGTTCTAAAGTTGTATACTTCACTCTCGTGTTTAGGAGAGTTGTGCCTTAAGCATAGACACTGTGTCTTCCCATATTAACAGGGACTTGATGAAATTAACGTCTAAATGACCCCTCACTTGCTCTAGTGCTCTTGGGAGGTGGTGATCTTTGGTGTATTTAAATACTCCGAAATTACCATCTCTTTTAGGGGTCTGAGCAGGTGGTGGAGAGGGTTAAGGCGTACCTGTTATGCCAGTTGCTGGAAGGCTTCTGTGCTGGCTAGGGTTCGAGTCTCCTGGTGGGAAAGTGTTCTAAAGTTGTATACTTCACTCTCGTGTTTAGGAGAGTTGTGCCTTAAGCATAGACACTGTGTCTTCCCATATTAACAGGGACTTGATGAAATTAACGTCTAAATGACCCCTCACTTGCTCTAGTGCTCTTGGGAGGTGGTGATCTTTAGTGTATTTAAATACTCCGAAATTACCATCTCTTTTAGGGGTCTGAGCAGGTGGTGGAGAGGGTTAAGGCGTACCTGTTATGCCAGTTGCTGGAAAGCTTCTGTGCTGGCTAGGGTTCGAGTCTCCTGGTGGGAAAGTGTTCTAAAGTTGTATACTTCACTCTCGTGTTTAGGAGAGTTGTGCCTTAAGCATAGACAATGTGTCTTCCCATATTAACAGGGACTTGATGAAATTAACGTCTAAATGACCCCTCACTTGCTCTAGTGCTCTTGGGAGGTGGTGATCTTTGGTGTATTTAAATACTCCGAAATTACCATCTCTTTTAGGGGTCTGAGCAGGTGGTGGAGAGGGTTAAGGCGTACCTGTTATGCCAGTTGCTGGAAGGCTTCTGTGCTGGCTAGGGTTCGAGTCTCCTGGTGGGAAAGTGTTCTAAAGTTGTATACTTCACTCTCGTGTTTAGGAGAGTTGTGCCTTAAGCATAGACACTGTGTCTTCCCATATTAACAGGGACTTGATGAAATTAACGTCTAAATGACCCCTCACTTGCTCTAGTGCTCTTGGGAGGTGGTGATCTTTGGTGTATTTAAATACTCCGAAATTACCATCTCTTTTAGGGGTCTGAGCAGGTGGTGGAGAGGGTTAAGGCGTACCTGTTATGCCAGTTGCTGGAAGGCTTCTGTGCTGGCTAGGGTTCGAGTCTCCTGGTGGGAAAGTGTTCTAAAGTTGTATACTTCACTCTCGTGTTTAGGAGAGTTGTGCCTTAAGCATAGACACTGTGTCTTCCCATATTAACAGGGACTTGATGAAATTAACGTCTAAATGACCCCTCACTTGCTCTAGTGCTCTTGGGAGGTGGTGATCTTTGGTGTATTTAAATACTCCGAAATTACCATCTCTTTTAGGGGTCTGAGCAGGTGGTGGAGAGGGTTAAGGCGTATCTGTTATGCCAGTTGCTGGAAGGCTTCTGTGCTGGCTAGGGTTCAAGTCTCCTGGTGGGAAAGTGTTCTAAAGTTGTATACTTCACTCTCGTGTTTAGGAGAGTTGTGCCTTAAGCATAGACACTGTGTCTTCCCATATTAACAGGGACTTGATGAAATTAACGTCTAAATGACCCCTCACTTGCTCTAGTGCTCTTGGGAGGTGGTGATCTTTGGTGTATTTAAATACTCCGAAATTACCATCTCTTTTAGGGGTCGGAGCAGGTGGTGGAGAGGGTTAAGGCGTACCTGTTATGCCAGTTGCTGGAAGGCTTCTGTGCTGGCTAGGGTTCGAGTCTTCTGGTGGGAAAGTGTTCTAAAGTTGTATACTTCACTCTCGTGTTTAGGAGAGTTGTGCCTTAAGCATAGACACTGTGTCTTCCCATATTAACAGGGACTTGATGAAATTAACGTCTAAATGACCCCTCACTTGCTCTAGTGCTCTTGGGAGGTGGTGATCTTTGGTGTATTTAAATACTCCGAAATTACCATCTCTTTTAGGGGTCTGAGCAGGTGGTGGAGAGGGTTAAGGCATACCTGTTATGCCAGTTGCTGGAAGGCTTCTGTGCTGGCTAGGGTTCGAGTCTCCCGGTGGGAAAGTGTTCTAAAGTTGTATACTTCACTCTCGTGTTTAGGAGAGTTGTGCCTTAAGCATAGACACTGTGTCTTCCCATATTAACAGGGACTTGATGAAATTAACGTCTAAATGACCCCTCACTTGCTCTAGTGCTCTTGGGAGGTGGTGATCTTTGGTGTATTTAAATACTCCAAAATTACCATCTCTTTTAGGGGTCTGAGCAGGTGGTGGAGAGGGTTAAGGCGTACCTGTTATGCCAGTTGCTGGAAGGCTTCTGTGCTGGCTAGGGTTCGAGTCTCCTGGTGGGAAAGTGTTCTAAAGTTGTATACTTCACTCTCGTGTTTAGGAGAGTTGTGCCTTAAGCATAGACACTGTGTCTTCCCATATTAACAGGGACTTGATGAAATTAACGTCTAAATGACCCCTCACTTGCTCTAGTGCTCTTGGGAGGTGGTGATCTTTGGTGTATTTAAATACTCCGAAATTACCATCTCTTTTAGGGGTCTGAGCAGGTGGTGGAGAGGGTTAAGGCGTACCTGTTATGCCAGTTGCTGGAAGGTTTCTGTGCTGGCTAGGGTTCGAGTCTCCTGGTGGGAAAGTGTTCTAAAGTTGTATACTTCACTCTCGTGTTTAGGAGAGTTGTGCCTTAAGCATAGACACTGTGTCTTCCCATATTAACAGGGACTTGATGAAATTAACGTCTAAATGACCCCTCACTTGCTCTAGTGCTCTTGGGAGGTGGTGATCTTTGGTGTATTTAAATACTCCGAAATTACCATCTCTTTTATGGGTCTGAGCAGGTGGTGGAGAGGGTTAAGGCGTACCTTTTATGCCAGTTGCTGGAAGGCTTCTGTGCTGGCTAGGGTTCGAGTCTCCTGGTGGGAAAGTGTTCTAAAGTTGTATACTTCACTCTCGTGTTTAGGAGAGTTGTGCCTTAAGCATAGACACTGTGTCTTCCCATATTAACAGGGACTTGATGAAATTAACGTCTAAATGACCCCTCACTTGCTCTAGTGCTCTTGGGAGGTGGTGATCTTTGGTGTATTTAAATACTCCGAAATTACCATCTCTTTTAGGGGTCTGAGCAGGTGGTGGAGAGGGTTAAGGCGTACCTGTTATGCCAGTTGCTGGAAGGCTTCTGTGCTGGCTAGGGTTCGAGTCTCCTGGTGGGAAAGTGTTCTAAAGTTGTATACTTCACTCTCGTGTTTAGGAGAGTTGTGCCTTAAGCATAGACACTGTGTCTTCCCATATTAACAGGGACTTGATGAAATTAACGTCTAAATGACCCCTCACTTGCTCTAGTGCTCTTGGGAGGTGGTGATCTTTAGTGTATTTAAATACTCCGAAATTACCATCTCTTTTAGGGGTCTGAGCAGGTGGTGGAGAGGGTTAAGGCGTACCTGTTATGCCAGTTGCTGGAAGGCTTCTGTGCTGGCTAGGGTTCGAGTCTCCTGGTGGGAAAGTGTTCTAAAGTTGTATACTTCACTCTCGTGTTTAGGAGAGTTGTGCCTTAAGCATAGACAATGTGTATTCCCATATTAACAGGGACTTGATGAAATTAACGTCTAAATGACCCCTCACTTGCTCTAGTGCTCTTGGGAGGTGGTGATCTTTGGTGTATTTAAATACTCCGAAATTACCATCTCTTTTAGGGGTCTGAGCAGGTGGTGGAGAGGGTTAAGGCGTACCTGTTATGCCAGTTGCTGGAAGGCTTCTGTGCTGGCTAGGGTTCGAGTCTCCTGGTGGGAAAGTGTTCTAAAGTTGTATACTTCACTCTCGTGTTTAGGAGAGTTGTGCCTTAAGCATAGACACTGTGTCTTCCCATATTAACAGGGACTTGATGAAATTAACGTCTAAATGACCCCTCACTTGCTCTAGTGCTCTTGGGAGGTGGTGATCTTTGGTGTATTTAAATACTCCAAAATTACCATCTCTTTTAGGGGTCTGAGCAGGTGGTGGAGAGGGTTAAGGCGTACCTGTTATGCCAGTTGCTGGAAGGCTTCTGTGCTGGCTAGGGTTCGAGTCTCCTGGTGGGAAAGTGTTCTAAAGTTGTATACTTCACTCTCGTGTTTAGGAGAGTTGTGCCTTAAGCATAGACACTGTGTCTTCCCATATTAACAGGGACTTGATGAAATTAACGTCTAAATGACCCCTCACTTGCTCTAGTGCTCTTGGGAGGTGGTGATCTTTGGTGTATTTAAATACTCCGAAATTACCATCTCTTTTAGGGGTCTGAGCAGGTGGTGGAGAGGGTTAAGGCGTACCTGTTATGCCAGTTGCTGGAAGGCTTCTGTGCTGGCTAGGGTTCGAGTCTCCTGGTGGGAAAGTGTTCTAAAGTTGTATACTTCACTCTCGTGTTTAGGAGAGTTGTGCCTTAAGCATAGACACTGTGTCTTCCCATATTAACAGGGACTTGATGAAATTAACGTCTAAATGACCCCTCACTTGCTCTAGTGCTCTTGGGAGGTGGTGATCTTTGGCGTATTTAAATACTCCGAAATTACCATCTCTTTTAGGGGTCTGAGCAGGTGGTGGAGAGGGTTAAGGCGTACCTGTTATGCCAGTTGCTGGAAGGCTTCTGTGCTGGCTAGGGTTCGAGTCTCCTGGTGGGAAAGTGTTCTAAAGTTGTATACTTCACTCTCGTGTTTAGGAGAGTTGTGCCTTAAGCATAGACACTTTGTCTTCCCATATTAACAGGGACTTGATGAAATTAACGTCTAAATGACCCCTCACTTGCTCTAGTGCTCTTGGGAGGTGGTGATCTTTGGTGTATTTAAATACTCCAAAATTACCATCTCTTTTAGGGGTCTGAGCAGGTGGTGGAGAGGGTTAAGGCATACCTGTTATGCCAGTTGCTGGAAGGCTTCTGTGCTGGCTAGGGTTCGAGTCTCCCAGTGGGAAAGTGTTCTAAAGTTGTATACTTCACTCTCGTGTTTAGGAGAGTTGTGCCTTAAGCATAGACACTGTGTCTTCCCATATTAACAGGGACTTGATGAAATTAACGTCTAAATGACCCCCCACTTGCTCTAGTGCTCTTGGGAGGTGGTGATCTTTGGTGTATTTAAATACTCCGAAATTACCATCTCTTTTAGGGGTCTGAGCAGGTGGTGGAGAGGGTTAAGGCGTACCTGTTATGCCAGTTGCTGGAAGGCTTCTGTGCTGGCTAGGGTTCGAGTCTCCTGGTGGGAAAGTGTTCTAAAGTTGTATACTTCACTCTCGTGTTTAGGAGAGTTGTGCCTTAAGCATAGACACTGTGTCTTCCCATATTAACAGGGACTTGATGAAATTAACGTCTAAATGACCCCTCACTTGCTCTAGTGCTCTTGGGAGGTGGTGATCTTTGGTGTATTTAAATACTCCGAAATTACCATCTCTTTTAGGGGTCTGAGCAGGTGGTGGAGAGGGTTAAGGCGTACCTGTTATGCCAGTTGCTGGAAGGCTTCTGTGCTGGCTAGGGTTCGAGTCTCCTGGTGGGAAAGTGTTCTAAAGTTGTATACTTCACTCTCGTGTTTAGGAGAGTTGTGCCTTAAGCATAGACACTGTGTCTTCCCATATTAACAGGGACTTGATGAAATTAACGTCTAAATGACCCCTCACTTGCTCTAGTGCTCTTGGGAGGTGGTGATATTTGGTGTATTTAAATACTCCGAAATTACCATCTCTTTTAGGGGTCTGAGCAGGTGGTGGAGAGGGTTAAGGCGTACCTGTTATGCCAGTTGCTGGAAGGCTTCTGTGCTGGCTAGGGTTCGAGTCTCCTGGTGGGAAAGTGTTCTAAAGTTGTATACTTCACTCTCGTGTTTAGGAGAGTTGTGCCTTAAGCATAGACACTGTGTCTTCCCATATTAACAGGGACTTGATGAAATTAATGTCTAAATGACCCCTCACTTGCTCTAGTGCTCTTGGGAGGTGGTGATCTTTGGTGTATTTAAATACTCCGAAATTACCATCTCTTTTATGGGTCTGAGCAGGTGGTGGAGAGGGTTAAGGCGTACCTGTTATGCCAGTTGCTGGAAGGCTTCTGTGCTGGCTAGGGTTCGAGTCTCCTGGTGGGAAAGTGTTCTAAAGTTGTATACTTCACTCTCGTGTTAAGGAGAGTTGTGCCTTAAGCATAGACACTGTGTCTTCCCATATTAACAGGGTCTTGATGAAATTAACGTCTAAATGACCCCTCACTTGCTCTACTGCTCTTGGGAGGTGGTGATCTTTGGTGTATTTAAATACTCCGAAATTACCATCTCTTTTAGGGGTCTGAGCAGGTGGTGGAGAGGGTTAAGGCGTACCTGTTATGCCAGTTGCTGGAAGGCTTCTGTGCTGGCTAGGGTTCGAGTCTCCTGGTGGGAAAGTGTTCTAAAGTTGTATACTTCACTCTCGTGTTTAGGAGAGTTGTGCCTTAAGCATAGACACTGTGTCTTCCCATATTAACAGGGACTTGATGAAATTAACGTCTAAATGACCCCTCACTTGCCCTAGTGCTCTTGGGAGGTGGTGATCTTTAGTGTATTTAAATACTCCGAAATTACCATCTCTTTTAGGGGTCTGAGCAGGTGGTGGAGAGGGTTAAGGCGTACCTGTTATGCCAGTTGCTGGAAGGCTTCTGTGCTGGCTAGGGTTCGAGTCTCCTGGTGGGAAAGTGTTCTAAAGTTGTATACTTCACTCTCGTGTTTAGGAGAGTTGTGCCTTAAGCATAGACAATGTGTCTTCCCATATTAACAGGGACTTGATGAAATTAACGTCTAAATGACCCCTCACTTGCTCTAGTGCTCTTGGGAGGTGGTGATCTTTGGTGTATTTAAATACTCCGAAATTACCATCTCTTTTATGGGTCTGAGCAGGTGGTGGAGAGGGTTAAGGCGTACCTTTTATGCCAGTTGCTGGAAGGCTTCTGTGCTGGCTAGGGTTCGAGTCTCCTGGTGGGAAAGTGTTCTAAAGTTGTATACTTCACTCTCGTGTTTAGGAGAGTTGTGCCTTAAGCATAGACAATGTGTCTTCCCATATTAACAGGGACTTGATGAAATTAACGTCTAAATGACCCCTCACTTGCTCTAGTGCTCTTGGGAGGTGGTGATCTTTGGTGTATTTAAATACTCCGAAATTACCATCTCTTTTAGGGGTCTGAGCAGGTGGTGGAGAGGGTTAAGGCGTACCTGTTATGCCAGTTGCTGGAAGGCTTCTGTGCTGGCTAGGGTTCGAGTCTCCTGGTGGGAAAGTGTTCTAAAGTTGTATACTTCACTCTCGTGTTTAGGAGAGTTGTGCCTTAAGCATAGACACTGTGTCTTCCCATATTAACAGGGACTTGATGAAATTAACGTCTAAATGACCCCTCACTTGCTCTAGTGCTCTTGGGAGGTGGTGATCTTTGGTGTATTTAAATACACCGAAATTACCATCTCTTTTAGGGGTCTGAGCAGGTGGTGGAGAGGGTTAAGGCGTACCTGTTATGCCAGTTGCTGGAAGGCTTCTGTGCTGGCTAGGGTTCGAGTCTCCTGGTGGGAAAGTGTTCTAAAGTTGTATACTTCACTCTCGTGTTTAGGAGAGTTGTGCCTTAAGCATAGACACTGTGTCTTCCCATATTAACAGGGACTTGATGAAATTAACGTCTAAATGACCCCTCACTTGCTCTAGTGCTCTTGGGAGGTGGTGATCTTTGGTGTATTTAAATACTCCGAAATTACCATCTCTTTTAGGGGTCTGAGCAGGTGGTGGAGAGGGTTAAGGCGTATCTGTTATGCCAGTTGCTGGAAGGCTTCTGTGCTGGCTAGGGTTCGAGTCTCCTGGTGGGAAAGTGTTCTAAAGTTGTATACTTCACTCTCGTGTTTAGGAGAGTTGTGCCTTAAGCATAGACACTGTGTCTTCCCATATTAACAGGGACTTGATGAAATTAACGTCTAAATGACCCCTCACTTGCTCTAGTGCTCTTGGGAGGTGGTGATCTTTGGTGTATTTAAATACTCCGAAATTACCATCTCTTTTAGGGGTCTGAGCAGGTGGTGGAGAGGGTTAAGGCGTACCTGTTATGCCAGTTGCTGGAAGGCTTCTGTGCTGGCTAGGGTTCGAGTCTCCTGGTGGGAAAGTGTTCTAAAGTTGTATACTTCACTCTCGTGTTTAGGAGAGTTGTGCCTTAAGCATAGACACTGTGTCTTCCCATATTAACAGGGACTTGATGAAATTAACGTCTAAATGACCCCTCACTTGCTCTAGTGCTCTTGGGAGGTGGTGATCTTTGGTGTATTTAAATACTCCGAAATTACCATCTCTTTTAGGGGTCTGAGCAGGTGGTGGAGAGGGTTAAGGCATACCTGTTATGCCAGTTGCTGGAAGGCTTCTGTGCTGGCTAGGGTTCGAGTCTCCCGGTGGGAAAGTGTTCTAAAGTTGTATACTTCACTCTCGTGTTTAGGAGAGTTGTGCCTTAAGCATAGACACTGTGTCTTCCCATATTAACAGGGACTTGATGAAATTAACGTCTAAATGACCCCCCACTTGCTCTAGTGCTCTTGGGAGGTGGTGATCTTTGGTGTATTTAAATACTCCGAAATTACCATCTCTTTTAGGGGTCTGAGCAGGTGGTGGAGAGGGTTAAGGCGTACCTGTTATGCCAGTTGCTGGAAGGCTTCTGTGCTGGCTAGGGTTCGAGTCTCCTGGTGGGAAAGTGTTCTAAAGTTGTATACTTCACTCTCGTGTTTAGGAGAGTTGTGCCTTAAGCATAGACACTGTGTCTTCCCATATTAACAGGGACTTGATGAAATTAACGTCTAAATGACCCCTCACTTGCTCTAGTGCTCTTGGGAGGTGGTGATCTTTGGTGTATTTAAATACTCCGAAATTACCATCTCTTTTAGGGGTCTGAGCAGGTGGTGGAGAGGGTTAAGGCGTACCTGTTATGCCAGTTGCTGGAAGGCTTCTGTGCTGGCTAGGGTTCGAGTCTCCTGGTGGGAAAGTGTTCTAAAGTTGTATACTTCACTCTCGTGTTTAGGAGAGTTGTGCCTTAAGCATAGACACTGTGTCTTCCCATATTAACAGGGACTTGATGAAATTAACGTCTAAATGACCCCTCACTTGCTCTAGTGCTCTTGGGAGGTGGTGATCTTTGGTGTATTTAAATACTCCGAAATTACCATCTCTTTTAGGGGTCTGAGCAGGTGGTGGAGAGGGTTAAGGCGTACCTGTTATGCCAGTTGCTGGAAGGCTTCTGTGCTGGCTAGGGTTCGAGTCTCCTGGTGGGAAAGTGTTCTAAAGTTGTATACTTCACTCTCGTGTTTAGGAGAGTTGTGCCTTAAGCATAGACACTGTGTCTTCCCATATTAACAGGGACTTGATGAAATTAATGTCTAAATGACCCCTCACTTGCTCTAGTGCTCTTGGGAGGTGGTGATCTTTGGTGTATTTAAATACTCCGAAATTACCATCTCTTTTATGGGTCTGAGCAGGTGGTGGAGAGGGTTAAGGCGTACCTGTTATGCCAGTTGCTGGAAGGCTTCTGTGCTGGCTAGGGTTCGAGTCTCCTGGTGGGAAAGTGTTCTAAAGTTGTATACTTCACTCTCGTGTTTAGGAGAGTTGTGCCTTAAGCATAGACACTGTGTCTTCCCATATTAACAGGGACTTGATGAAATTAACGTCTAAATGACCCCTCACTTGCTCTAGTGCTCTTGGGAGGTGGTGATCTTTGGTGTATTTAAATACTCCGAAATTACCATCTCTTTTAGGGGTCTGAGCAGGTGGTGGAGAGGGTTAAGGCGTACCTGTTATGCCAGTTGCTGGAAGGCTTCTGTGCTGGCTAGGGTTCGAGTCTCCTGGTGGGAAAGTGTTCTAAAGTTGTATACTTCACTCTCGTGTTTAGGAGAGTTGTGCCTTAAGCATAGACACTGTGTCTTCCCATATTAACAGGGACTTGATGAAATTAACGTCTAAATGACCCCTCACTTGCTCTAGTGCTCTTGGGAGGTGGTGATCTTTAGTGTATTTAAATACTCCGAAATTACCATCTCTTTTAGGGGTCTGAGCAGGTGGTGGAGAGGGTTAAGGCGTACCTGTTATGCCAGTTGCTGGAAGGCTTCTGTGCTGGCTAGGGTTCGAGTCTCCTGGTGGGAAAGTGTTCTAAAGTTGTATACTTCACTCTCGTGTTTAGGAGAGTTGTGCCTTAAGCATAGACAATGTGTCTTCCCATATTAACAGGGACTTGATGAAATTAACGTCTAAATGACCCCTCACTTGCTCTAGTGCTCTTGGGAGGTGGTGATCTTTGGTGTATTTAAATACTCCGAAATTACCATCTCTTTTAGGGGTCTGAGCAGGTGGTGGAGAGGGTTAAGGCGTACCTGTTATGCCAGTTGCTGGAAGGCTTCTGTGCTGGCTAGGGTTCGAGTCTCCTGGTGGGAAAGTGTTCTAAAGTTGTATACTTCACTCTCGTGTTTAGGAGAGTTGTGCCTTAAGCATAGACACTGTGTCTTCCCATATTAACAGGGACTTGATGAAATTAACGTCTAAATGACCCCTCACTTGCTCTAGTGCTCTTGGGAGGTGGTGATCTTTGGTGTATTTAAATACTCCGAAATTACCATCTCTTTTAGGGGTCTGAGCAGGTGGTGGAGAGGGTTAAGGCGTATCTGTTATGCCAGTTGCTGGAAGGCTTCTGTGCTGGCTAGGGTTCGAGTCTCCTGGTGGGAAAGTGTTCTAAAGTTGTATACTTCACTCTCGTGTTTAGGAGAGTTGTGCCTTAAGCATAGACACTGTGTCTTCCCATATTAACAGGGACTTGATGAAATTAACGTCTAAATGACCCCTCACTTGCTCTAGTGCTGTTGGGAGGTGGTGATCTTTGGTGTATTTAAATACTCCGAAATTACCATCTCTTTTAGGGGTCTGAGCAGGTGGTGGAGAGGGTTAAGGCGTACCTGTTATGCCAGTTGCTGGAAGGCTTCTGTGCTGGCTAGGGTTCGAGTCTCCTGGTGGGAAAGTGTTCTAAAGTTGTATACTTCACTCTCGTGTTTAGGAGAGTTGTGCCTTAAGCATAGACACTGTGTCTTCCCATATTAACAGGGACTTGATGAAATTAACGTCTAAATGACCCCTCACTTGCTCTAGTGCTCTTGGGAGGTGGTGATCTTTGGTGTATTTAAATACTCCGAAATTACCATCTCTTTTAGGGGTCTGAGCAGGTGGTGGAGAGGGTTAAGGCATACCTGTTATGCCAGTTGCTGGAAGGCTTCTGTGCTGGCTAGGGTTCGAGTCTCCCGGTGGGAAAGTGTTCTAAAGTTGTATACTTCACTCTCGTGTTTAGGAGAGTTGTGCCTTAAGCATAGACACTGTGTCTTCCCATATTAACAGGGACTTGATGAATTTAACGTCTAAATGACCCCTCACTTGCTCTAGTGCTCTTGGGAGGTGGTGATCTTTGGTGTATTTAAATACTCCGAAATTACCATCTCTTTTAGGGGTCTGAGCAGGTGGTGGAGAGGGTTAAGGCGTACCTGTTATGCCAGTTGCTGGAAGGCTTCTGTGCTGGCTAGGGTTCGAGTCTCCTGGTGGGAAAGTGTTCTAAAGTTGTATACTTCACTCTCGTGTTTAGGAGAGTTGTGCCTTAAGCATAGACACTGTGTCTTCCCATATTAACAGGGACTTGATGAAATTAACGTCTAAATGACCCCTCACTTGCTCTAGTGCTCTTGGGAGGTGGTGATCTTTGGTGTATTTAAATACTCCGAAATTACCATCTCTTTTAGGGGTCTGAGCAGGTGGTGGAGAGGGTTAAGGCGTACCTGTTATGCCAGTTGCTGGAAGGCTTCTGTGCTGGCTAGGGTTCGAGTCTCCTGGTGGGAAAGTGTTCTAAAGTTGTATACTTCACTCTCGTGTTTAGGAGAGTTGTGCCTTAAGCATAGACACTGTGTCTTCCCATATTAACAGGGACTTGATGAAATTAACGTCTAAATGACCCCTCACTTGCTCTAGTGCTCTTGGGAGGTGGTGATCTTTGGTGTATTTAAATACTCCGAAATTACCATCTCTTTTAGGGGTCTGAGCAGGTGGTGGAGAGGGTTAAGGCGTACCTGTTATGCCAGTTGCTGGAAGGCTTCTGTGCTGGCTAGGGTTCGAGTCTCCTGGTGGGAAAGTGTTCTAAAGTTGTATACTTCACTCTCGTGTTTAGGAGAGTTGTGCCTTAAGCATAGACACTGTGTCTTCCCATATTAACAGGGACTTGATGAAATTAACGTCTAAATGACCCCTCACTTGCTCTAGTGCTCTTGGGAGGTGGTGATCTTTGGTGTATTTAAATACTCCAAAATTACCATCTCTTTTAGGGGTCTGAGCAGGTGGTGGAGAGGGTTAAGGCATACCTGTTATGCCAGTTGCTGGAAGGCTTCTGTGCTGGCTAGGGTTCGAGCCTCCCGGTGGGAAAGTGTTCTAAAGTTGTATACTTCACTCTCGTGTTTAGGAGAGTTGTGCCTTAAGCATAGACACTGTGTCTTCCCATATTAACAGGGACTTGATGAAATTAACGTCTAAATGACCCCTCACTTGCTCTAGTGCTCTTGGGAGGTGGTGATCTTTGGTGTATTTAAATACTCCGAAATTACCATCTCTTTTAGGGGTCTGAGCAGGTGGTGGAGAGGGTTAAGGCGTACCTGTTATGCCAGTTGCTGGAAGGCTTCTGTGCTGGCTAGGGTTCGAGTCTCCTGGTGGGAAAGTGTTCTAAAGTTGTATACTTCACTCTCGCGTTTAGGAGAGTTGTGCCTTAAGCATAGACACTGTGTCTTCCCATATTAACAGGGACTTGATGAAATTAACGTCTAAATGACCCCTCACTTGCTCTAGTGCTCTTGGGAGGTGGTGATCTTTAGTGTATTTAAATACTCCGAAATTACCATCTCTTTTAGGGGTCTGAGCAGGTGGTGGAGAGGGTTAAGGCGTACCTGTTATGCCAGTTGCTGGAAGGCTTCTGTGCTGGCTAGGGTTCGAGTCTCCTGGTGGGAAAGTGTTCTAAAGTTGTATACTTCACTCTCGTGTTTAGGAGAGTTGTGCCTTAAGCATAGACAATGTGTCTTCCCATATTAACAGGGACTTGATGAAATTAACGTCTAAATGACCCCTCACTTGCTCTAGTGCTCTTGGGAGGTGGTGATCTTTGGTGTATTTAAATACTCCGAAATTACCATCTCTTTTAGGGGTCTGAGCAGGTGGTGGAGAGGGTTAAGGCGTACCTGTTATGCCTGTTGCTGGAAGGCTTCTGTGCTGGCTAGGGTTCGAGTCTCCTGGTGGGAAAGTGTTCTAAAGTTGTATACTTCACTCTCGTGTTTAGGAGAGTTGTGCCTTAAGCATAGACACTGTGTCTTCCCATATTAACAGGGACTTGATGAAATTAACGTCTAAATGACCCCTCACTTGCTCTAGTGCTCTTGGGAGGTGGTGATCTTTGGTGTATTTAAATACTCCGAAATTACCATCTCTTTTAGGGGTCTGAGCAGGTGGTGGAGAGGGTTAAGGCGTATCTGTTATGCCAGTTGCTGGAAGGCTTCTGTGCTGGCTAGGGTTCGAGTCTCCTGGTGGGAAAGTGTTCTAAAGTTGTATACTTCACTCTCGTGTTTAGGAGAGTTGTGCCTTAAGCATAGACACTGTGTCTTCCCATATTAACAGGGACTTGATGAAATTAACGTCTAAATGACCCCTCACTTGCTCTAGTGCTCTTGGGAGGTGGTGATCTTTGGTGTATTTAAATACTCCGAAATTACCATCTCTTTTAGGGGTCTGAGCAGGTGGTGGAGAGGGTTAAGGAATACCTGTTATGCCAGTTGCTGGAAGGCTTCTGTGCTGGCTAGGGTTCGAGTCTCCCGGTGGGAAAGTGTTCTAAAGTTGTATACTTCACTCTCGTGTTTAGGAGAGTTGTGCCTTAAGCATAGACACTGTGTCTTCCCATATTAACAGGGACTTGATGAAATTAACGTCTAAATGACCCCTCACTTGCTCTAGTGCTCTTGGGAGGTGGTGATCTTTGGTGTATTTAAATACTCCGAAATTACCATCTCTTTTAGGGGTCTGAGCAGGTGGTGGAGAGGGTTAAGGCGTACCTGTTATGCCAGTTGCTGGAAGGCTTCTGTGCTGGCTAGGGTTCGAGTCTCCTGGTGGGAAAGTGTTCTAAAGTTGTATACTTCACTCTCGCGTTTAGGAGAGTTGTGCCTTAAGCATAGACACTGTGTCTTCCCATATTAACAGGGACTTGATGAAATTAACGTCTAAATGACCCCTCACTTGCTCTAGTGCTCTTGGGAGGTGGTGATCTTTGGTGTATTTAAATACTCCGAAATTACCATCTCTTTTAGGGGTCTGAGCAGGTGGTGGAGAGGGTTAAGGCGTACCTGTTATGCCAGTTGCTGGAAGGCTTCTGTGCTGGCTAGGGTTCGAGTCTCCTGGTGGGAAAGTGTTCTAAAGTTGTATACTTCACTCTCGTGTTTAGGAGAGTTGTGCCTTAAGCATAGACACTGTGTCTTCCCATATTAACAGGGACTTGATGAAATTAACGTCTAAATGACCCCTCACTTGCTCTAGTGCTCTTGGGAGGTGGTGATCTTTGGTGTATTTAAATACTCCAAAATTACCATCTCTTTTAGGGGTCTGAGCAGGTGGTGGAGAGGGTTAAGGCATACCTGTTATGCCAGTTGCTGGAAGGCTTCTGTGCTGGCTAGGGTTCGAGCCTCCCGGTGGGAAAGTGTTCTAAAGTTGTATACTTCACTCTCGTGTTTAGGAGAGTTGTGCCTTAAGCATAGACACTGTGTCTTCCCATATTAACAGGGACTTGATGAAATTAACGTCTAAATGACCCCTCACTTGCTCTAGTGCTCTTGGGAGGTGGTGATCTTTGGTGTATTTAAATACTCCGAAATTACCATCTCTTTTAGGGGTCTGAGCAGGTGGTGGAGAGGGTTAAGGCGTACCTGTTATGCCAGTTGCTGGAAGGCTTCTGTGCTGGCTAGGGTTCGAGTCTCCTGGTGGGAAAGTGTTCTAAAGTTGTATACTTCACTCTCGCGTTTAGGAGAGTTGTGCCTTAAGCATAGACACTGTGTCTTCCCATATTAACAGGGACTTGATGAAATTAACGTCTAAATGACCCCTCACTTGCTCTAGTGCTCTTGGGAGGTGGTGATCTTTAGTGTATTTAAATACTCCGAAATTACCATCTCTTTTAGGGGTCTGAGCAGGTGGTGGAGAGGGTTAAGGCGTACCTGTTATGCCAGTTGCTGGAAGGCTTCTGTGCTGGCTAGGGTTCGAGTCTCCTGGTGGGAAAGTGTTCTAAAGTTGTATACTTCACTCTCGTGTTTAGGAGAGTTGTGCCTTAAGCATAGACAATGTGTCTTCCCATATTAACAGGGACTTGATGAAATTAACGTCTAAATGACCCCTCACTTGCTCTAGTGCTCTTGGGAGGTGGTGATCTTTGGTGTATTTAAATACTCCGAAATTACCATCTCTTTTAGGGGTCTGAGCAGGTGGTGGAGAGGGTTAAGGCGTACCTGTTATGCCTGTTGCTGGAAGGCTTCTGTGCTGGCTAGGGTTCGAGTCTCCTGGTGGGAAAGTGTTCTAAAGTTGTATACTTCACTCTCGTGTTTAGGAGAGTTGTGCCTTAAGCATAGACACTGTGTCTTCCCATATTAACAGGGACTTGATGAAATTAACGTCTAAATGACCCCTCACTTGCTCTAGTGCTCTTGGGAGGTGGTGATCTTTGGTGTATTTAAATACTCCGAAATTACCATCTCTTTTAGGGGTCTGAGCAGGTGGTGGAGAGGGTTAAGGCGTATCTGTTATGCCAGTTGCTGGAAGGCTTCTGTGCTGGCTAGGGTTCGAGTCTCCTGGTGGGAAAGTGTTCTAAAGTTGTATACTTCACTCTCGTGTTTAGGAGAGTTGTGCCTTAAGCATAGACACTGTGTCTTCCCATATTAACAGGGACTTGATGAAATTAACGTCTAAATGACCCCTCACTTGCTCTAGTGCTCTTGGGAGGTGGTGATCTTTGGTGTATTTAAATACTCCGAAATTACCATCTCTTTTAGGGGTCTGAGCAGGTGGTGGAGAGGGTTAAGGAATACCTGTTATGCCAGTTGCTGGAAGGCTTCTGTGCTGGCTAGGGTTCGAGTCTCCCTGGTGGGAAAGTGTTCTAAAGTTGTATACTTCACTCTCGTGTTTAGGAGAGTTGTGCCTTAAGCATAGACACTGTGTCTTCCCATATTAACAGGGACTTGATGAAATTAACGTCTAAATGACCCCTCACTTGCTCTAGTGCTCTTGGGAGGTGGTGATCTTTGGTGTATTTAAATACTCCGAAATTACCATCTCTTTTAGGGGTCTGAGCAGGTGGTGGAGAGGGTTAAGGCGTACCTGTTATGCCAGTTGCTGGAAGGCTTCTGTGCTGGCTAGGGTTCGAGTCTCCTGGTGGGAAAGTGTTCTAAAGTTGTATACTTCACTCTCGCGTTTAGGAGAGTTGTGCCTTAAGCATAGACACTGTGTCTTCCCATATTAACAGGGACTTGATGAAATTAACGTCTAAATGACCCCTCACTTGCTCTAGTGCTCTTGGGAGGTGGTGATCTTTGGTGTATTTAAATACTCCGAAATTACCATCTCTTTTAGGGGTCTGAGCACGGTGGTGGAGAGGGTTAAGGCGTACCTGTTATGCCAGTTGCTGGAAGGCTTTCTGTGCTGGCTAGGGTTCGAGTCTCCTGGTGGGAAAGTGTTCTAAAGTTGTATACTTCACTCTCGTGTTTAGGAGAGTTGTGCCTTAAGCATAGACACTGTGTCTTCCCATATTAACAGGGACTTGATGAAATTAACGTCTAAATGACCCCTCACTTGCTCTAGTGCTCTTGGGAGGTGGTGATCTTTGGTGTATTTAAATACTCCGAAATTACCATCTCTTTTAGGGGTCTGAGCAGGTGGTGGAGAGGGTTAAGGCGTACCTGTTATGCCAGTTGCTGGAAGGCATCTGTGCTGGCTAGGGTTCGAGTCTCCTGGTGGGAAAGTGTTCTAAAGTTGTATACTTCACTCTCGTGTTTAGGAGAGTTGTGCCTTAAGCATAGACACTGTGTCTTCCCATATTAACAGGGACTTGATGAAATTAACGTCTAAATGACCCCTCACTTGCTCTAGTGCTCTTGGGAGGTGGTGATCTTTGGTGTATTTAAATACTCCGAAATTACCATCTCTTTTAGGGGTCTGAGCAGGTGGTGGAGAGGGTTAAGGCGTACCTGTTATGCCAGTTGCTGGAAGGCTTCTGTGCTGGCTAGGGTTCGAGTCTCCTGGTGGGAAAGTGTTCTAAAGTTGTATACTTCACTCTCGTGTTTAGGAGAGTTGTGCCTTAAGCATAGACACTGTGTCTTCCCATATTAACAGGGACTTGATGAAATTAACGTCTAATTGACCCCTCACTTGCTCTAGTGCTCTTGGGAGGTGGTGATCTTTGGTGTATTTAAATACTCCGAAATTACCATCTCTTTTAGGGGTCTGAGCAGGTGGTGGAGAGGGTTAAGGCGTACCTGTTATGCCAGTTGCTGGAAGGCTTCTGTGCTGGCTAGGGTTCGAGTCTCCTGGTGGGAAAGTGTTCTAAAGTTGTATACTTCACTCTCGTGTTTAGGAGAGTTGTGCCTTAAGCATAGACACTGTGTCTTCCCATATTAACAGGGACTTGATGAAATTAACGTCTAAATGACCCCTCACTTGCTCTAGTGCTCTTGGGAGGTGGTGATCTTTGGTGTATTTAAATACTCCGAAATTACCATCTCTTTTAGGGGTCTGAGCAGGTGGTGGAGAGGGTTAAGGCGTACCTGTTATGCCAGTTGCTGGAAGGCTTCTGTGCTGGCTAGGGTTCGAGTCTCCTGGTGGGAAAGTGTTCTAAAGTTGTATACTTCACTCTCGTGTTTAGGAGAGTTGTGCCTCATATATATATATATATATATATATATATATATATATATATATATATATATATATATATATATATATATGTATATATATATATATATATATATATATATATATATATATATATATATATATATATATATATATATATATGTCGTACCTAGTAGCCAGAACGCACTTCTCAGCCTACTATGCAAGGCCCGATTTGCCTAATAAGCCAAGTTTTTCATGAAATAATTGTTTTTCCGACTACCTAACCTAACCTAACCTAACTTTTTCGGCTACCTAATCTAACCTAACCTTTAGAGATAGGTTAAGTTAGGTCATATATCTACGTTAATTTTAACTCCAATAAAAAAAAATGATCTCATACATAATGAAATGGGTAGCTTTATCATTTCATAAGAAAAAAAATAGAGAAAATATATTAATTCATAACCTAACCTAACCTAACTGACATAACCTAACCTTACCTATTGTAATTTACCTAATCTAACCTACCTTAACTAAACTTAACTAACCTAACCTAATCTAACTTAACACAACTTACCTAACCTAAAATAACTTACCCATCCTAACATAACCTAACCTAAATTAACGTAACTTACATAACCAAACTTAACCTAACCTAGCCTTGTGTAACCTACCTAACCTAACCATATTTACTTAACATAACTTACTTAACCTAACCTAACTTACCTAACCTAACGTAACTTACGTAACCTAACTTAGCAAACATAACCTAACTTTCCTAACCTAACGGAAAGTTGGTTAGGAAAGGTTATAACCTAACTTAACCTAACCTAACTTACCTAACCTAACCTTACTTGACTTAACCTAACCAATCCTAACCTTACTGACTTAATGTAACTTACCTAACCTAACTTATGCATCCTAACTTAACTTAACTTAACATAATATACTTAACCTAACCTAACTTACCTAGTCCAACTTACCTATTTTCCCTATCTAACCTAACTTACCTATCCTAACCTAACCACTGTACCTAACTTACTAACTTAACTTACGTAACGTAACATAACTTATCTACCCTTAACTACCTAACCTCCTCCAAATAATGTAACTTACCTAACATAACGTACCCAAACTGACATGAACTAATTTACATAAATATTCCTGCGGGTCTTTTTAGTGTATTGTCATTCAATATCTCATATTCATTTGCTCATTTCAAGGGTTAATTTCTCATATGGTCATTTATGCATTTCAAGTACTATTTGTTAAAGATTAAGGTGTTTAAGCATTTTCAAAGAATTTGTCATGTACTGGCACTTAGTCCTTTCAAGGGGTAATTTCTCAAATGGATGTTTACGCATTTCAAATGTTATTTGTTAAAGTTAGGGTACTTTAGCATTTAAAGGTATATTTGTTTGATATGTCAGTTTATGCACTTTGTATCTTTTTTACTTAAAAGTTCGTCAAGTTGCACATAAGTTGAATTTATTCTATTTGATATAATTGTTCTTATTCTTCCCCCTTTAACTTAACCTCTTTTGATCTTAGTGTATTTATTAGGTTTTATATAATTTGTTCTTATTCTTTGACTTTTAACCTAACCTTTCAGATGTAGTTTATTGTGCTGGACATATTTTCTTAAATATATTATCCTTAACCTAACTTTATAGATATAGTTTTGTTACCCCTTTTTGTATATTTAACCTAAACCCACCTTAACTCGGCAGCTTAAACACGATATTAAAAAACAATATCGTGTTTACACTGCACTCCCTACTACTAGTGTAAACAACAACACTGGTCAAGGGTACAGTGCCCACACTGGTGTAGACAACAACACTGGTCAAGGGTACAGGGCACACACTGGTGCAGACAACAACACTGGTCAAGGGTACAGTGCCCACACTGGTGTAGACAACAACACTGGTCAAGGGTACAGGGCACACACTGGTGTAGACAACAACACTGGTCAAGGGTACAGGGCACACACTGGTGTAGTGAACAACACTGGTCAAGGGTACAGTGCCCACACTGGTGTAGTGAACAACACTGGTCAAGGGTACTGTGCCCTCCAGGGTACTCACCGTTGAAGGTCTCTGTCGTGAACTCCGACGGCGTGTCACTCAGGTTGGCCACTATGGGGTCACGTTTGCCTTTTAAGAAGCCCACCTGTCAACACAACTGTATGTCAAGCTCACCTGTCAACACAACTGTATGTAAAGCCCACCTGTCAACACAACTGTATGTAAAGCCCACCTGTCAACACAACTGTATGTAAAGCCCACCTGTCAACACAACTGTATGTCAAGCTCACCTGTTAATGTAACTGTATGTGAAGCCCACCTGTCAATGTAACTGTATGTCAAGCCCACCTGTCAATGTAACTGTATGTCAAGTCCACCTGTCAGTGTAACTATCTGTCAAGCCCACCTGTCAATGTAACTATATGTCAAGCCCACCTGTCAATGTAACTATCTGTCAAGCCCACCTGTCAATGTAACTGTATGTCAAGCTCACCTGTCAATGTAACTGTATATCAAGCCCACCTGTCAATGTAACGGTATGTGAAGCCCACCTGTCAATGTAACTGTATGTCAAGCCCACCTGTCAATGTAACGGTATGTCAAGCCCATCTGTCAATGTAACTATCTGTCAAGCCCACCTGTCAATTTAACTGTATGTCAAGCCCACCTGTCAATGTAACTGTAAGTCAAGCCCACCTTTCAGTGTTACTGTATGTCATGCCCACCTGTCAATATAACTGTATGTCAAGCCCATCTGTCAATGTTACTGTATGTCAAGCCCACCTTTCAGTGTTACTGTATGTCAAGCCCACCTGTCAATATAACTGTATGTCAAGCCCACCTGTCAATGTTACTGTATGTCAAGCCCACCTGTCAATGTAACTGTATGTCAAGCCCACCTGTCAATGTAACGGTATGTCAAGCCCATCTGTCAATGTAACTATCTGTCAAGCCCACCTGTCAATTTAACTGTATGTCAAGCCCACCTGTCAATGTAACTGTAAGTCAAGCCCACCTTTCAGTGTTACTGTATGTCAAGCCCACCTGTCAATATAACTGTATGTCAAGCCCACCTGTCAATGTTACTGTATGTCAAGCCCACCTGTCAATGTAACTATATGTCAAGCCCACCTGTCACTGTTGCTGTGTGTCAAGCCACCTGTCAACACGACTATGTCAACCCCCCCCCCCCCTCTCAATTAAACTGAATATTAATCTCAGCTGACAACATATCTGAATGGTAATCCAATCTGTAAACACATCTCCATGTCAAACATCATAGATTAACACACACCACAGACGAGCGCAACACACGAGTGACCCTGCCACAAGTAGGTTAAATTGAGACGTAGACCGTGCGCAAGCCCTGCAACAGGTATGCAATTGCACACCTGAAGCAGGTAAATGCGTGGTCTGTGTCTTCGGGGGGGGGGGGGTGTTATCTGTGGGGACCCGGGGAGCACGTGGCGGCGCGTGGCAGCGCGTGTCAGGTGTTGCTCAGTGGTTGTGTGTCGCGACGGGCAGCATGTTGTGTGTCGCTGTGGGTAAAAGTGTAAGTATAGGAAGAGGTGAAGTGTCCAGGTGATCAATAATAGTAGTAGTAGTAGATGAATATGTATGAGTATGTACCGTAGAGTTAATCGTGTGTAGATATATAGTTAAATAACTAAATAATAATATTTACACACTAGGTTACTTTTAACATCTTGACGTATGTTAAAAGTAACCTAGTGTGTAAACATGTTAAAAACCACAAAAGTGACGACTCATATTATCAGCAGTTTCAGATTGCTACAGCGACCGGCTTTATTAACTTGGTTAATGTATATGTAAGGTGCGATCAAATGGTGGAAGCCTCTCTCCCAAAAATTACCAGCAGCTCTCAAACCATTGTCATGGGTGATTTTAAAGCTAGACACACTAGCCTGGGTGACACCAAAACAAACAGGAATAGCAGAGTCTATGTAAAATACTTAAGAGATAATAACATGTCCGTATTCAACTTTGACTCCTCTAACGTCACACACCTCATGGGTGGCAGGCTTGATTATGTCATTGGTCACGATCTCATTGACAATACTGTCGGAGGATCAATTGTTCATGAATTAGTTAGTGATCACTTTGCCATATTCAGTTCATACACTATCTATAATGTCAAACCCCTAAGCTTTGAAAAAAAAATAATTAATATCCCGGAAAATTTAAACATGCTCTTCAAATTCCGCATTTCTGAATGGTATAACACTTACTGTTTTACTACCGTCAACGCATCATATGAGGACCTGGTCACTGAAGTAACCGCTTTTTATGACAATGTTGTAAAATCCACAAGACCCAAACCAGTGAGGAAGGGACAGAGGTGGTTCACTGACTCACGCCTTAAGCCCCTGCATGACAGAGTTCTATTCCTAGCTGAGCAGTATAAAACACATAAAACAGCTGACACCCTCAACATATTTCTTAAAGCCAGCCGAGAGTTTAGAGAGCTAAAGGAACAGATGTATAACCAGCACTGGGAACAGTTTCTGCAAGGCGTCAATCATGCAACATCCTAGTCCCAAATGTGGAGTAAAATTAAAAATATTTCTCGTCCTAGCAGTCGTAAACTTGATCACCATTCACCTGTAGACTATGCCGACATGCTGCTTCAGCAATATGCAAGCACTGCTAGTATAAGCAGCCTGCCCCTAGATGTGCAAAACTATCTGGCTAGTACCAAAATAAATCGTAACTTCAATATTGAAATTGCCTGTAGTGAAATAGGGCCAGATGATAACTATGGCATAACCCACTTTGAAATTAAAAATGCACTCAAGAAAGGTAAGGCTTCCTCTCCTGGAGAGGATGGCATCACATACAACACCATGAGAGTACTGGCTGAGCTGCCAAATAGCCCTTTGCTAGAATTGTTTAATCAAAGTCTAAGGCAGGGTGTCTTACCTGACCGCTGGACACAGGGACTCATAATACCCATACCCAAGCCTAATTCACAAAAATATAGACCCATTTCTCTGACGTCATGCATGTGTAAAGTTCTTGAGTGTCGGAAAATCCGACACCATTTAATAATCATACAGATAATAGCTGTGTTGTATAAACAAGTTACCCATAGAAAACGTAACTTGTAGTGGAATTACCGTCTAAAGAAAACGGGATATCATCACCACATACTATTATAATTCACCAGCTATTTTGCTGGGAATTATTCTTAAATACATTAGTCTTGGGACTTTACCATCATAAAACATCTTATATAAATTAACTTAATTATCAATATTAAAGTAGAGTAAATGTGACCCTTCTATCACTTTCTGACATGTGGACAAAGTAGGCCAGGCGTCAGGGAGGAAAGAGGGCAGCCATTGTTGTGTCACCTCCGAGACGTGTGGAGCAAATTCGGCTCCTATCATTCTGGACAATGTCGGCCAGTAACGTCAATAGTATGGAGTGTTAAACAGCCATTGTTTATATTGAGACCAGAGGCTCACACGGGAGCAAATTCGGCTCCTGTTAAATTTACTTGGACGTAGTGTTATGGAAACCAAAGGTGTACCATTTTTCAACACGCTGTCTACATATCAAGTTAAGTGTCTATCCGAAACCCGTTTATCATTCATTTATGGCCATTAATGTCAGGATATAGGGTGACCCGGTTAGATCACGTGGAAGCCTCAAACTAAAGGTAATTAAGCCAGGTCTTAATGTTCCATGTACAGTTTTCTCTGATATAGCTTGTCATATATAGGTATCTGGCTTCACAGCTAGCGCACTTTTGACAGGTCAAGACGAGGAAGCAAGATTTGTGCACCAGTTACTGGGTGATATGGAAGCTACCTCAAAGAGGATAATTTGGTGTCTACACCCTAGTTATACCTGGTGGACTAACCTGCTGTACTATAAGATAAGGAACCTCTTCAATGTTTAATAATGTGTAGTTAATACTGTAGTTTGATTGGCTGCATATATATAAACTAATAAACCCCCCTAATGTGTAGAGGATCGATTTGTGAGATTATGAGATTATTGCAGAAATACAGTCCACTTAACATTATACAAATTGCTATCGAAGTATATAAATTAACGTAAATATAAATTCATATAAATTAAATAAATATAAATCTCACAGGTCGGTTCCCACATTATTTGGTCCTTCGAACCGGATTATTCGGTCCTTTGAACCCACATTTGGTCATCTTAGTACCGGATGAACCAGTTAACCAGTGGATTCATTAAATATACTAGTGCAGTGTGATTTAAACAAAGCCAGCAGTCAAGACGGCAGCGTAGCCTCGAGGGAGCTCAGGAGCCTCCCTCAGCCGAGTTCAGCTTCGTCAGCGGTTTCATGCACACCCACAGATATTTGGTGGCGTGTTATTTCGTGAAATGACAGCGCTAATATTGAAGCCAGCCAAATTAGTGGCTGTGGTGTCGCGTGATTGTTCACGGATTTCGTGGTGTTACATTTCGCGAGAGATTATCCACGAATTTTGTGGAGTTTATTTCGCGAGGTCACTAATAATATTTAATACTTCTTGATAATATTAGAAGTTTCATAGAGGCTAATTAAGAGGCTATTATCAATAATTGTGTATATTATTTCTCCAAATAGAGAATTATTTAATATAAATTGCACTAGTGATCACAGTATAATATTTACTAATTGCCAACCCACAACAGGGTAGGATATTAACACTGACTAGTTGAACTATTATCGTTTATCCTAGTCCCATTATTACCATAGTCAGTTGTACTATATTGATCAACCTAACACCATTAATGAATGGTGCAGACCCTATTTTGGGTGTAATTTTTATCAACTCGAGTTGAGTTGTATATATAATAATTTACTTATGATCATTACACCTTTGAGTGATTAATTAGTGTCTCTACCATCCTAGGGTGATATAGAAGAGCTAACCTAAAGGTACTTCCAGTGACACTGGTTTATCACTCAAATCATTAGTGTGTATGATTGTATATATATAATGTGTATTAATTTTAAGTGCTAACCTCTAGTAGAGGTAGGATTATTGCTTAGTGAGTGCAGAATTTACCCTAGGCTACCATTAGTGTTTGTTCAGTATTATGAGCAGCCCAAGTACAAGTCCCACAAGGCTTCACCAACTAGCCAGTATGGATAATGCAGGGAGAATGAAAAGAACCCTTGCAGGTCTTAAAGGCCACTTAACAAGACAGATCAAGAAATGTGAAGATTTGTCACAACAATCTCAAGTTGATTATGCTGACCTGGAAAGCTATTATCAAGCAGCTGCAGGTAAATTTGAGCAAATCAAATGCCAAATGGCTGTCCTTGTGGGGACAGACTACTACCATCGATTCATCGGTAGCCCTACTAAATATCAGGGCATAACCATGTTAAACTCTGCAGGAGGTAAATTACTCTCAGGCCCAGTATCAAGCCTGAGGAGACCTATGCCTGCAGATAAACAATACCAGTAGAAACCTAAATTCGTCAGCTGATTATATTTCTCCAGTAGCATTATACTAAGGAGATTACAGCTGACTATACCAACAGAGGTTGATGTTAGTATCATCATTTAAAGCTGAAGATGAGTTCATGAGGCCTCAGTGGCAAATCAGTGAACAGTAGCCTAAAACAGCTACAAGTCACTGCGACCAATGTCACTGAACCCACTGCAGTCTCAGAACCATACTTTACTTTAATGATGAGCTATTCAATCTTCTGAATCAATTAACTAAATTAAACCCCAATAAATCTGATGACTGATTTGATACATTTATTATTTAATCAAGATGTATTCCATGGGCCTCAGTGTTTATATATCAGTGACCAGTTACCTGAAGAAACTTCAAGTTATATCTAATGTCACTGATCTCACTGCAGTCCCTGAATCATACTTGACTGTAGTACTTGATCACATCCAGTCTTCTGGGTTAAATAATATGTAATAAGGCTTGAATATTAGCCTTTCAAGAGTTGACAGGGAAATGAAATCGCATTAGACTTCTAACCCCTACAACTCTAGTACGGGACATCCGTCCTGTACGAACAGACGCACAAATGTGTGATTACTAACTACTAACATCAAATTAATGTAATAATTCGAAGGAGGAGTATCGGTGTTCGTCTGTTCTAAAGAGGACTTCGACCCGTGAGCAGCCCCCTGGGGAATTATGTCGGAAAATCCAACACCATTTAATAATCATACAGATAATAGCTGTGTTGTATAAACAAGTTACCCATAGAAAACGTAACTTGTAGTGGAATTACCGTCTAAAGAAAACGGGATATCATCACCACATACTATTATAATTCACCAGCTATTTTGCTGGGAATTATTCTTAAATACATTAGTCTTGGGACTTTACCATCATAAAACATCTTATATAAATTAACTTAATTATCAATATTAAAGTAGAGTAAATGTGACCCTTCTATCACTTTCTGACATGTGGACAAAGTAGGCCAGGCGTCAGGGAGGAAAGAGGGCAGCCATTGTTGTGTCACCTCCGAGACGTGTGGAGCAAATTCGGCTCCTATCATTCTGGACAATGTCGGCCAGTAACGTCAATAGTATGGAGTGTTAAACAGCCATTGTTTATATTGAGACCAGAGGCTCACACGGGAGCAAATTCGGCTCCTGTTAAATTTACTTGGACGTAGTGTTATGGAAACCAAAGGTGTACCATTTTTCAACACGCTGTCTACATATCAAGTTAAGTGTCTATCCGAAACCCGTTTATCATTCATTTATGGCCATTAATGTCAGGATATAGGGTGACCCGGTTAGATCACGTGGAAGCCTCAAACTAAAGGTAATTAAGCCAGGTCTTAATGTTCCATGTACAGTTTTCTCTGATATAGCTTGTCATATATAGGTATCTGGCTTCACAGCTAGCGCACTTTTGACAGGTCAAGACGAGGAAGCAAGATTTGTGCACCAGTTACTGGGTGATATGGAAGCTACCTCAAAGAGGATAATTTGGTGTCTACACCCTAGTTATACCTGGTGGACTAACCTGCTGTACTATAAGATAAGGAACCTCTTCAATGTTTAATAATGTGTAGTTAATACTGTAGTTTGATTGGCTGCATATATATAAACTAATAAACCCCCCTAATGTGTAGAGGATCGATTTGTGAGATTATGAGATTATTGCAGAAATACAGTCCACTTAACATTATACAAATTGCTATTGAAGTATATAAATTAACGTAAATATAAATTCATATAAATTAAATAAATATAAATCTCACAGGTCGGTTCCCACATTGAGAGAATTATTCTCGACAGACTAATGTTTCAAATCAAGCGCCACCTTGCCTCTAACCTGTATGGTTTCCTTCCTGGAAGAAGCACACAAACTTGCTTTGCTGAGTATTTTATCAGAGAGGGACCAAACTCTCAGGCGGCATTTATTGATCTCCAAACTGCTTTTGATACAGCAAACAGAGATATAATCCTAGAACAGCTAGCCTCTTTTGGAGTTAGGGGAAGACTGTTGACATGGCTCAGGGATTACCTGAGTAACAGAACCGCCTCAGTCCTTTTCAAGGGGGTCAAAAGTAAACTTTGTGCACCCTTTGAGTTGGGTACTCATCAGGGTGGAGTGCTAAGTCTTACACTGTTCAATGTTCTGATGCATAAATTAACAATTGATATTCCCACACTACCTGACGAAGCCGTCATTTGTTATGCCGATGATATATGCATTGTTGCAAATTCCCAAACTAGACTGCAAGCTCTACTTGATTCATTCGCTGCTAAAAGCATTGAATGTGGTCTTGTTATCTCTATAACTAAATCCAGAGTTCTCCATCCCCAAGAGAAAACTCATGTCCCTATAACTTTCAAGGTCAACAACTTGAACATTGAAACGTGTAGGCAGCACAAATACCTTGGAGTTGGTATTAACAGTGACATTGTAAATGATCTTCACCGTAGGTTAAAAGAAAGACTAAAACAATTGAGAACACTTACTGGTAAGAATATTGGTATCAATATTAAATATGCTAGACTATTCTATATGATGTTCGTTAGATCTCTCGTTGATTATAATGCTCTGCACTTAATTAATTTCCCCTCCTCTGTGTTGGACAAACTTGAAGTAGTACAGAATGAGGCCATGAGGATAATTCTTGGTGCTCCAAGATGCACAAGAATCATCAACATGCGGGAAGAACTGAAGCTTCCAACCATACTAGAGAGAATAATGCAAGTCAACACTACCTTTTGCCTTAAAGTCATGAGAGATCCTACATCTCCTGCATTGCTCAGAGACAAATTATTTAGTGCTGTTAACACCCTTTTGACTGGTGCCGACATACCAACTCACTCCTTTTATGATAATTGGCTGAGCGACAATGCTTACAATATCATTAAACTTAACATTCCTTTTAAGTGCAATCTACCTGTCTCTGATATTCCTCTTTATCTGTACCCCACCATTCAAGTATCATACACACCTGTCACCAAGAAAGATAATGAGAATCTTGCTCTTCTCAAAGCTGTCACTCTTGAAACAATTGCCTCCTCCATCGAGAGTTTAAGATCTCACGAGCACTGTGTCTACACAGACGGCTCAGTCCAATCCTCTACTGGACGGACTGCAGCGGCATGTAGGTTTTATACAAATAATATTTGCACAAAGACTGTCAGTGTCAGGTTAAACAACTGGCTGACCTCCACAAAAGCAGAACTAGCAGCATTACACTTAGCTACCAGTACACTAAAAAACATTGGAGGAGGAATAATATTCTGTGATTCAAAGTCTGCTCTTCAAGCAATCGAAAACTTCTCTTGGAAGATCGACAGCAAGAACCTCATACTCCCAATTATAAATGACCTAATTGATGCACGGAGTAGAGGGTCTCGAATCTCCTTTGTATGGATAACTTCACACATTAATATAACCCATCATAATGAGACAGACATTGCAGCCAAATTAGCGTGTAACAAGTTTGAAGTTGAATTAGATCTAGGTATCCCCATCTCTACCCCATCGGTATCCCCGATCTCCCGCACTACATCACTGAATGCCCAATTATTAAACCTTTCAGACCAGCTGGCATGAGGTACCTGGAGCTTTGCAATTATTTTATTCACTCTCGTATTCTTGAAGATATCCTCACTGTATACTCAAAATTTGCCAGTGCAGGCTACTAAACACATGGCCCTGTATGACTAACCATCCTGCGAGATGGAGACTTGTATTACCACTGCTACCTTATTCAATCTTGTGTTGATGATATCCTCAAAATGCATCCGGAGTCCGCCAGTGCAGACTGCCTATCACATGCCTCTGTATGACTAACCATCCTGTGTGATGGGGATTTTTTAGCATCACCTAGTTAGTTTTTTTAACTTTTTTTTCTGTTTGCACGTTGTGGTTTTTTTTTATCAATAAAAAAAATATATATTACTGTGCAGTCCTTGTAACACACAATGACATTAGCGCTATTTGTCTCTCTGCTCTCATCTCAGGTCGTCTACCCACACATCCGCCATCACATGCCCTCTCGCCCATCATACGTCATTTTCCATTCCCCGTAGTCTGTGTCTACATTTCTCCTCAAACACACCAGTAGTTGGGAAAAGTATTTATTTTTTCCAAGTAACCTTGGTTTTAAAGATTCTACGCATCTTATTCAGCTTATTCAGAGGAACTATCTAACGATGAATGATAGATCGGTCTTGTCTCTTTTCTTTATCGCTGAGTTATCACACAGCTCCACCACTCTTTCATCCCCACATTGGCGCTCGATCCACCTGGTGACTAATCTTTTTCACCTTAGTAATTCTCAATGGAATAGTCGGTGTGTGCTGTTAGCAGAGGAACTTAGTTCTTAGTATAAAATTCTTTCAGTTGATAGCCGTTAACTACGTAGGATTGGATAGACCGGTTGTTCTGTGCAAAAGCCTTTACATATGATAAGAAATAATAATACTAGAGTATGGACCCAGTTCACAAACGCACCATTAGGTTTGGAGACTTAAAACAGTATATTAACCGAAGGAAGACTGACATGTCTCTATCGGAATAAGCACAAAGGCCAACCCTTGTAACCTTGAAACATAACGTGACCAACATGGTAGCATCATTCTTTGCCCAAATAACATTTTAAAAGTAACGAGTGTCGTAACGGGGTCTTCAATCTTATTATTATAACAAATCAAAATCACTGTTACTATGTGTTTCACACTTTGTAACGTACCCTGACCAACGTGCTACTGTGCGTTTTACACCTCGTAACGTAACCAACGTGCAATCATCATTCTTTCCCCAAATCTTCTTTTAAGAGTAACGAGCGCCATAAGCCAGTCTTCAATCTTATTCTACATATAAATATTACTGCGAGTTTGTTTTAGCCCCCTTGTAAGACGCACCATGTATCGTAACGCAGAAATCAACGTTCTGTCGTCCAAATAAATATCATTTTGAAATGTAAAGCGTGTCTACCTAATGTAACGTGACGAACATGCAAACATCGTTTGCTCATTCTTTTACTGTGTGACTGTTCTAAACCCTTGTAAGACACAATGTAATGTCACATAACATGGAAAATCATAGACCTGATATTATATTTTAAAATAGCTTGTTCATTGTCACTGAGTACAGCCCGGTTATCTCAATGCTAGCGTGTTTTTTCAACTCGTAACGTAAAGTGACCAACATGTAAACATCGTCCGTTCGTTCTATTACTGTGTGTTACTGATTTAGACTTTGTAAGTCACAATGTAACGTAACATGGAAAATCATAGAGTCGATATTATATTTTAAAATTGGCATGTTCATTATCTCTGAGTACAAGCCATTTATCAAGTTTTATTTCAAGGCTCGCTCTAACATCCAAAATAGTTGAAGCAGGTATTTACACCCGCCTCGTTTTCATATCAGCCAACCCAGGTGATGCATTAATGAAATAGACGGTATCAAATTTGCTAGGATCAACACGTCAAGTCCGTATATGTTCTCTCTTAGTCACTCAGTTTCAGACCGTCTAACCTTGACTCCGATGATGATGGGGTAAGACAACCTCGAGGCGTTTAGCACCATGCGTGTGACATTTGGCTCGTTAGCCTTGGACGTCATGGCTTTTTCGTCACAGCCTAATCAGCGGTTGTTTCTCCTAGCCCCCCCCCCCCCCACTCACGTGTTAACAGTGAAGAGAACGCAAAGCTTAACATGGATATTGTATCAAGTTTTAAAAAGGATTTGAATAAGAGGAGTCATATTCCATAAAATACTTACATCCACCATTATCTATTTGCAGTAAGAGGAGGTCCTGTTCACCACATATAAAATTCTGTGCATTACACAGCAGTGTGAAATCAAAGTCAAAATGTAGCAATACGCTATTAGATAGATAGATAGTCAAAACATATAACATGGATTTTAAGCGATTGCTAGTTTTTTCTTCTAGCAAATAAGGTATCTGCTGCTCATCACTTCAAACACTGGTTGTGTCTCATAATGTGGCTAACTTTTACCAAACAATCGCCCAACACCACTCTTTCACATTCCTTAACTAAAGTTACTCCTCAATCAGGTGAAAACAGTTCATTATATCTGTATCTCCACCGTTTATACAGACAGATCAGACATTCATTCATACGCACTGTAATGAGTGTAGATTTAGTTTTCAAATTTCATATCGTGTGTATCGATTAGTTTAAACCAAGGTGAGCCTCTAGTCCACGCACTAATAGTTGACGTTAGGAGGAAAGGTTTTTGTGAAATGTGAACCACGCAATGCTGGAAGACAGATAAGTTGGGGAGACGTGATAACTACTTACAAATTCTAATATTTTTTTGTATGATTTCACCATATACCTCACAGTCTCTTTTTCTCACACTAGGCAATAAACCTTCTTTCAATAATTTCTCGACTAAAATAGCACTCCGAAACATCAATGCTCATCTTTATTCTCACGGTCACAGTCTTAGTCAACATTATTTACGTTTCACTACTGCGTGGACGTCTCGGGATAAATAACTAAACTGTCTTTACCCATCCTACAGATTTCATGCTATCAGTTTTCTCATATTCTAATTCAAATAAAGTTTACTTACTGTTTCCACCAGCATTGCCTCACACTACATAAATATATTAATAAACTTTCAAATTCTTTACAACTGCAGTTCAGTTCATTTCAATCATAATGCAATGCTAATCTTCAGTTCACTGAACTCTGTGATAATGAACAAGCGAATTTTTTTAAAAATTTATAAAACAATAATGCCTAGACTAAAAACTACTCTACCTAGTTAGCTTGAAAGTGTAAACTCTACTTTAAAAAAATAATGTAGACTAGTTTACGATGGACTGATGCTACTCTTAAGTGTTTAATAAAAAAAAAAAAAATTATATATATAAGGGTTTACGCCTTTTATCTACTTATCGACTGATGAAAGACATACAAGACCACAGCCTGATACGTGCCCCTCTCTTACTTACCCACATACATATTGCTTTAAAACACAACAGTAAATTCTGACGTACCACGCTGTGTGTGTGTGTGAGAGAGAGAGAGAGAGAGAGAGAGAGAGAGAGAGACAACAGCTGTTAGGAGTTAAAGGGTTTTTGCACATAACCTGTCTGGGAAGGGTGTAGCGGTGGTTGATGGAATGGGCTGTGGAGGGGAGTTGGAGTGGGAGTGGACACTCATTAGTGGACACACAACTACCCGCAAGTGAGTTCCACCTGCGCTGCCGTTGAGTGAGGATGTGTCGCTTGACCGCTCCGGCAGTTTGGGGTAGTTGCCATTTTCGCCAGCAGCGGGTATGGGGGTGTCTACCCTCCCTGCTGTTCCTGGTGGTGGGGACATGGCGTGTTTTGCGATGGGCGGCCCTATTTCCGCTGTTGTGCGGTTAAACTCCATCGGATTGGAGTTTACTGGCCGTGCTGGTAACCCGCTGCTGGACGTGGTATTGAGTGACATGCTTCAAGTCCCGGTTTGGGACGTATATGGTGTTGAGCTGGTCACTGCTCACCGTGTCATCATCAAGTTTGTGGGTGAGGCGGTGTACCGTGCTTTTCTGCAGAGGTACGTGGGACGTACTTTGCAGCTGCAGGAAGGCTCCGGGTCTGTGACCATTTCGGACCGTAGTGGTGCTGTGTCATATGTCAGTGTTCATGGCGCCCCCATGGAGTTTCCTGAGACTCTCCTCCGGCGATTCTTCCAGAGGTACGGCTCCGTCATCAGTGTGCGGATGAACTCACTTTCGTCTGGCACGTATTCGGGTGTGAAGACAAACGTTCGAACCCTCGGGATGCGACTGAGGTCGGACATTCCGTCCTCTGTCCGGCTTATGGATACTACGTGCGGGTGTTTTACGTCCGACAACCCCGTACTTGCTTCTGGTGTGGCTTGTTGGGGCATCAGGCTGCTGGGTGTACTGCTGATCTGGTCGCTTCTGTGAACTTGTTCCGTGAAGAGGATTTCCCGCCGCTTCCTCTGGAGGAGGACTCCGCGGGTGAGGAGGTGAGCGTCCCGTTCGCTGCTAAGGCTCCCCCAGCGTCTCCTGATGTTCCCCCGGTTGTCGCAGATCCTCCTCCGGGTGTTGCGGTGCCGTCGGATGTTCCTGCTGACCATGTCTCTGGCCCTGCCGATCCCGTGGACCTTCCTGGTACTCCCTGTGGAGCATCGCAGTCTGCTTCCTCGTCTTCGGATGCGGATCCTGGCCCTGCGTCCGCGCCTCGGGTCCCTGCTGTGCTGGGTGCTGGGGTGGCTGCGGAGCCTCCTGCTGTGTGTGGTCCAGTTCCTCCTGTGGTAGAGGCTGCTGCCGTTCTGCATCGGGCGTCGGTTCGTCCGGCTAGTGGTGCCCGTGCTTCTGGATCTGCTTCCGGCTCTGACGATATATGGCCGGAGCCCAAACGTTTCAGGCGTTCGTCTACTGCCTGGGCTGATGTTGGGGACTTCAGTGACTGTGGGTCTTCAGGTGTTGACGGCGTGGCTCCGGATGAGTCACTGTCTCCATGGTTGGTGGTGGCGGAGGTACATGTGCCTGCTGGGGATGCTGCCTGTGTCTCGGGTGTGCCTCCTGTTCCTTCCCCGCCCGGGGGCTTTCTGCAGTGGGGTGTGGTGGCTTCCGGTGCCGGGGGTGGCGAGGATGCTGGTGCTGGGCGTGGCCTGGTGGTGACTTTGAGAAAGGATGCGCGCCGCCATGGTTCCCTGCAGTCGTCTGGTGGTGTGCCCGTGGCCGCTGGTGCCCCTGTGGTGGTACCCTCTGTCCGGCCCCCTACTGTGGAGAACCTGGAGGCCTGGGTTGCCGAGTTCCTGCTGTCTGAGAAGCCGGAGGACTTTTCTGATGAGCAGGTTCCAGGTGTATGGGATAGGGTGGCGGTTACTCACGTCCGGAGGGACACCATATGGGTTCCCTGTCTGCGAGTGTTTGTTGCCGGGGTTCCGCTTCACATGGCGCCCCCGGTGGTGGGTCAAGCCTCTTGGGGGAGGTGGCTGATTTGGGAGGCGTTTAATGTGTAGTATCCCCATTCCCGGGCACATAAGTAAGCTGATTTTACTTTGACATGTATGTTATCCTTCTGCATTGCTCGCATGTGTTTTTATTCTTAGCTTGTTGTGTGCTGTGCGATTTTCTTGTTTTGTTTCATGATGTCCTTTATGTTGTGTTTTGTTCTCGGTCCTTCAGGCCGATGCGTGTTTGTTGTTATGTATGTACCTATGTTTATTTTTTGATTTGCGTGGGTTGCATGTTTATTATTGGTTTGTTGCGGGGCGGTTGGTTTGGTGTGGGTGTTTTTATTCATGTCTTGTTTCTGTGCTGTACGTTTACACTGGTGTTTTAATTATTACTTTACATGTTGTACTTGTTTATTATTTTGTTTTTTTTGTTGTGTATTGTGCTTGTCTTGTTAAGTTTTCTGTTATGCATCTTCATGTTTGTTTTGTGTTATGATGTTTTGTTTTGAGATGTTACTGTGCTTGCTTGTTTGACAATTGTTTTCTATTTTGTGTCTTGATGTCTGTGTTTTTCACTGCATTTTTCGTGTTTGTATTTTGTTGTACTGAGCTGTCGGCCCTTCTGGCCGGTGGTCTATTGTCTTGTTTTGTTATGTTTTCTGTGTGTTTTCCCGTTGTTATTGTATTTAAATTGCATGCTTTGCATGTAAAATTAAAAATAAAAAAACTACCCGCAAGTCTCCCAGTGCTACTGACTCCTGAAGTAGTGTTTCCCACATTCAGTAAAAATGCCTAATGGCCTTTACCTGAGTGACTGCTTTACTGACTGATGCTAAATGCTATTTAAAGGCAGCCAGTAATTTGATTAGATAGAAGAAAGTTGAAGACTAGTATGCGATGAGGCTCGTTACTCAGAGTCCAAGCGAAATTAAAAGATCTATATCTCAGGCTATAGTCATTATTTGTTGTGAATATAGAGACCCGTGTGTAACCCCCCCCCCCCCTTCAACCTTGGAGGGGGAAATTAAACAGACTTGTGTGCTAGGTGTAGGGAGGGAGGGGGTGGGGGACCTGATAGGTATCGTGTGTGGTATGGAGTCATTTAGTTCAGTTTTGTGTCAAACTCCCAAGAGGTGAGCTACCCCCTGAAGGCTCACTCCCTGGCCAAATTATATATAAAGGGTTTACGCCTTTAACTACTTATTGACAGCTGAAAGACATACAAGCCACAGGCTGACACTTGTCCCCATATGAATACAGCACTATATATATAATGTGTTTACTATTTTTTTGCCTCGTTTATCGAGGACTTGGGAACCACCTAGATGTGTGTAATGGTGAAGCTCCCGGGATTAGATTTAAAAATTACATATATTTAATTCAGTAGTGGAAACACATATGTTGGATATTTCCAACACCGAATACAGCACTGTTGTATTCTCATTACTTATTACTAACTCTACTAATTATTGTAGTAAGTAAAATTAACAACACGTAGAATTCTCATGTACTAATAATTTCATCTGTGCAGTAGGCTAGAATTCTCACGTCACCCAACGCCAGTATTGCGTCAGATTTCATTGCAATAAACACATTATATCCAATGTATTGGAGAATTAAATTCGATTCTCTATAACTAAGGCATTCTGTATGATAATTAATTACAGATGAATTGACCTCCAACTAAAAGCCGAATAGAGCGTTGGAGTCATAGCGATTATCTAGTAATAAAAGTTAACGTCACCAGTGAATGCCATGGGGAGACATTAATTCCTCTCCCTTACATGTTTACTATCCTTAAATTGGCAAATAATAATATTTCCCTCTTCTAAATAATAAACCCGTCCAGTCTTCAACATTTCAAGCGTAAATGCAAGAAATATTAATGTTCGTGACACTAATTTGTTTAATGAACGCGGGACGCGATGTGGGGTAGAGGAGGCTTGCCAGTACACGTGGAGAGAAGCTCTGAGGCAGACCTACTCGTACCGTACTCACGAGGAGACGCCATTCCCCAGCCATCAGGGTAGACGTTATCCATCCTCAGATGAAAGTCGCCACTGTGAGGCGTGAATAACCTTGCAGATAATATCTTCAACTGGTGCTGGTGTCATATAAGGAACCTTTTTAACCTGGTTCTTGACTACACGTGACCGGCCAGTGAAGCGCGCCACTATCCAGGATAGGCTAAGCCAGAGCCTGGGGACGCGAATTTCGGCAATCTTAAAACTTATACAGTGCCCATATTAGCTAAGTATATTCTCTTTATTTGATGCATCTTGTAAAGTGTTTTGTAGTAGCTGGGTGATTGACCGTGACGACGCATGATAACATCAAACAACAGGTTATTAATTTTATCACCTGTAATTCTTAAATTCATGAATATAGAGATTCAGTAGTTTAATTAGTTGCTACTGTAAATATTTGTCTTGCAGCACGTGAGAGAATTCTCCCTGCCGCCTTCTCCCATGTTAATCCATCCCATTCGTCAGCCAGCCGATTCCAGGGAATTAGAGGAAGCGTCGTGGCTTACATAAAGGAATCGTCTTTAAGCTAAGATTCTTTGTATTCATTCATGAACTTCTTGAAATTACTTACATGCAGAATTTCTTAGGATTAACATGTGTTTATTGTGACTCTCATTACTATACTTATAATCTATGTTCCCATTCATGGTAATGACATTAGTTTCACTATAATTCATAGGATTAGATTATTATTATTTGGATTAGTGAACGAACCACACTAGTTCCTGGACGTACTTACCTCCAGTAATAACCCCCCAATGTAGGTGTTTGAGGGTTTGATTCATTTAATTATACAGCCCATTAATTATTTCTATGATCATATTCTCTAGTATTTTATCCATAGTTACTGGTTCATCTAGGAATTATCTAATGATCAGAAATTCTCAGTTTCCCTCTTTACTATAAAAGTGGGTGGTCCTTCGTAATTTAATTTACTACATTAATATTTAAATAATCTTATTCAAGTCCCAAATGTCCCACATTATGGTCCTTATCGAACCGGATAGGCATTAAATTTATAATTAAAATATTAATCATTAATAACTAATCCTTGTGTGATAGAAGCTAGACTAACTATTTAATTAATTGTGTCAACTAACAGTGTAACACATCAGTTAGCCTAGATCACACTAACATATTGCTACTTTCACCTCATGTATAAGGTAGCTTTAGTGGGTCATAGCCAATTACTCCCAACACTTAGACCTATACCTCACACCGAGGTGAGAATCTTTAGGTCACCAGGAGCAACAGCTCATAACTTTTACAATAACCCCACCCTAACACCTGCGTTAGAGTGGCCTCACCATCTAACCATTATATACTTAGGTGGTAATGACATCCACCCCACTCGTCATCCAGCTGAGGTGATCAAACACCTCAAAGCCATAATTTCTTCTTTCAAGCTCATCAGTGAATCGGTAGTATTCACATTAGTGGAACCTCGCCAACCAAGTCAAGATAATCGTTAGGGAGTAACCCCAGAATACTACCTGAGAGCTGCTAAGTACATAAATTTCAGGCTGAAAAAACGAGTGAGATTGGATGCCACATATATCCAATTTACAGCCAGACCTTACAGACAGAACCTGACCAGAGATGGTGTACACTTGTCAGGGGAATCTAGGTTGCATGTGGTTGACAAGTTAATTAACACCATCAACCATCACAAACGGCTGTGGCTAGCAAGCCAAACTTAACTGTACATAATTGTTCACCTGTGTGTGCAAGAGCACTCTTATAAAACAAAAAAAAACAAAAATACAGCACAACTATATTCACCTTACTGCACCACAATAATCTTTACCCATGTTAGTAGGTAGAATTTAGGCTGAGATTGTGCTGAATTTGGTACAAGCCCAGACTAAATAACTTTATAGTTCTTAGTTAGGAATTATTACGACTAGATCTAAACTAGTCAGTGTTGTATGTATTATATTATTTGTGCTGACCCTATACAGGGTGGGATTAATTTTTGAGATAACTCTGATTGGAGTGTCTCCATAATATTTCTCTTGTATGCATTATTTTGTGTATCTATTTTGTGTATTGCTGGATAATCTCCATTAACTCTGATAGTGATATAGAAGAGCTAACCAGACGAGAACTAATGGTGGAGTTCAGACAGTGCACAAAATATCTAGCTATTTGTTGTTAGGTAGGTAGGTACATTCAACCTCAAGTGAGGAAAAATATAAAGTAGTCACCTTAAATTAGGCTACAATTAATGTTACTTATTCACTAATGAACAAGTACCCAAGCTTCATTAGTAATACATATACTAACACTGTGAAGTTTGAACCTATGCCCAACATGGCTACTCCTGAGCAATTGAGGAGAACCTACATTGGCCTTAGAGGTCATTTGACCAGATTAATTAATAAGGCTGAGGGCTTAACTAAAGATACTCCCATTGACTCTTATCACTTAGAGGCATCAGTTAGAGTGGCTGATCTGAAATTTGATCAAGTCAGATCTGCAGGTCAATCTTACCTTGATCTGCTAAATACTGTAGAAACTGATCCTGATGAAGCAAGTCAAATTGTAGACGACATCTCCCAGTATGAAGATGAGACTCAAGATATAATTATCAGGCTATCTAAATTAGCCAAATAGTCTAGATCCAATACCAGTAACAATGGGTCTCACTTCAATAATCACTTACCCGAGGTTCGTTTACCTACTCTAGACTTGCCTACATTTTCAGGATTAGATACAGAAAATTGGGACAATTTTTGGACTTCCTTTGAAGTTCACATCCATAAGAAACAGTCTCTAGACAAGGTTTCTAAATTTTCATACCTACTTAGTCTTCTCACAGGAGAGGCTAAAAAGGTCATCCATAACCTTACTCTTAATGAGAGTAATTATGAGGAAGCTATAAAACTCCTGAAGTTGAACTATTGCAACAAAGAGTTAAGTATAGCTACCCTCTATTATCAATTGCTAGATCTGAATGCACCAAACAGTAGACCAGAGTCACTTCAAAGCTTCAGACTAGAAGTAGAGTCTCTAGTAAAGGCCTTAGGTACTAAAGTTAATATACCTGCTTCTGAATGGTCTATCAAGCTACTATTACAGAGGAAATTACCTCGAAATGTCTTGACAGAGCTCTGCTCACATTATAATACTGAGTTTCTTACTCTCGATCAAATTTTCGAGGGGTTGAGGATCACAGTTAACAGGTTGAAGACTCATGACAAAATTAAACCTGAGTTTAAGCCAACTAGTGCTGATATTTCAGTCAAACCTAAACAGACTCAGAGTAAGTCTAATAAATATAAATCCAAACCTACTCCATCCACTAGGAAAAGAAGTGGAAATGTGGGTACATATTCAGTATCTCCTTCAGAGATAACCAATGACTTGTCTACTAAAGAGACTAAGTCTATTAACCAGAGAAAGTGTCTGTTCTGCAATCAGGAACACACCACTTATCAATGCTCTGTTTATCCTACTTATAATGTTAGGGTTAAAAGGTTGCAAGAATTGCACAAGTGCACCAAGTGCATGGGCTCTCATGATCCCAAGAAATGTGCAGTGCAGCTACGTACCTGCAACCGTTGTAACCAAGGTGTACACCACTACGCCTTATGTAGAAAATCTTCTACACCAACCATGACCACTGGAGAGAATTCTACTAATTCTACTGCAGTGCAAAATTGTAAAGTACATCACGAAGTAAATGTACTTGCTACTGAGTCAGGCAAAAATACTACTTTGCCTACAGCTCAACTTAAACTAATAAACCGAAGATCTAGAATTAACGCTAGGGGTCTTTTTGACCAAGGCTCACAGAAAACCTTCATTACACAACAGTTGGTAGATGAGTTAAATTTAAAACCTGCCAAAAGTGTGAGGTTAAATATTTCTGGTTTCTTGTCAAATAGTGGACCTCGTGACTACAAGGTAGTTAAAGTATTAGTAAGACTAGGATCTTCTACTAGCCCAATCCAAGCGGTAGTAGTGGATAAGATTCCTACAGACCTGCAGGTCACAGGATTAGCTCGCACTGCGAGACCCCTTAAACGAAACCGCATGAGGCTAGCAGATTATAAAATAAATTCTGACTGCCTCACAGATATTGGAATACTAATAGGCGCGAATCATTATTACAAGTTTATAACTGGATGCACTAGGCAACATGGTATGAATTTGTTGTCGTCCGCAGGAGGCAAATTGCTCACAGGACCAGTGCTTTTCAGACAAGGTCCAGCGTCCAGAAACCAATAATCCAATAATGTAATTGTGGCGTGACTAGGCTTAGAACAGTCACCCCTACGCTTCAGGGAAATAGCTGAGGATATTGAGTCTGACCCACCAATACATCGTTTGTGGGATTTAGACACGTTAGGCATCATCCCTGAGCAACCAAGTCCTGATGATACGTGGACTTACCAGCAATATCTGGATACAGTTGTCTACTCAAATAAACAATACTGGGTAAGACTCCCATGGAAGTTGGATCATCCACAACTTCCAGTGAATTATTTTATGGCAGCCTCACAATTGCAGTCTCAATTAACACGACTGCAGAAGCAGCCAGACAAACTAAACATGTATCATCAACTTATCGAACAACAACTTAACAATAAGTTCATTGAAGTTGTTGAACACGATGACCGAAAAACAGGTCATTATTTACCTCACCATGCTGTGGTGAAAGACTCATTGACAACACCTATTCGTATTGTCTTTAACTGCAGTGCTAAAGTAAAGCCGAGCAGTGTGTCTTTAAATGAATGTCTCCAAACGGGACCTAGCCTAACACAAAGGCTACATGATGTGTTGTTACAATTTCGCACAGGCATTTTTGCCTATACAGCTGACATCAGCAAAGCCTTTCTCCGAGTAGGATTGCAGGAGGAAGATCGTGACTACACAAAATTCCTCTGGTTCAAGGATCCACTGGATCCTAACAGTGAAGTAATCACCTATCGTTTTGCCTCAGTATTATTTGGAGCTACGTCCTCACCGTTTCTTTTGCAAGCAACATTAGACACGCATTTGAGGAAATCAAACAGCCCTTATAAGGCAACCATTAGCGACAACTTGTATGTCGACAATTTCCAGGGGACAACTAATGATCAAGCTGATCTGGTAGAAATCTACCATGAGGCTAACCGTGAACTGTTAGGGGCCAATATGCCACTACAGTCATGGGCCTAAAATAATAAACTGCTTAACCAGGTAATCGAGAAAGAATTTCCAGATTATCAGGTACCCAGTAGCTTAAAGGTTCTAGGCGTGGAATGGAACACCAACACTGACGAGATGAATGTCAAGTCAGTGCAAACTGATAATTCAACCCTTACCATGAGAACACTGCTCTCATTTGTCAGTCAACCATTTGACCCCTTAGGCCTACTTAGTCCTATATTAATAAGGGGCAAACTCCTAATGCAGGAGTGCTGGCAGAAACATATGGGATGGGATGATCCGTTATCAAGTGAGTTACAAGCCAAATGGCAAATACTCTCAACGGATTTTAATCAGTTAGGCGTTTTGAAATTTCCACGTAATGCTTCAGGACCAAACTTACCCACCAATTTGCACGTTTTTTTGCGATGCCTCTGGCAAAGCATATGGCGCAGCAGCCTATTTAGTTAACAGTGCTAAATCAATTTTACTCACATCTAAAGCAAGAGTTGCTCCCATCAAGAAGAGATCTTTACCTCAGATGGAGTTGACTGCATTGCTAGTGGGAGTAAGATTGGCTCATTGCCTGGCAAAGACACTCAATAATATCCACTTTGGTGAGATTGTGGTGTGGTCAGACAACGAGGCAGTCTTACAATGGGTAAGAAACAATAACAACAAAACTCCTTACGTCAATAATCGCGTCAGGGAGATTCATGATTTATCTGCTGGATATAAGTTTAGACATGTCCCTACTAAGGACAATCCTGCAGATTATTTATCAAGAGGATTGACATTAAAACAACTTGTCAAGTCTTCGCTGTGGTTCAATGGACCTTCATGGCTTGTTGGTGGTCAGTGGCTCAAACAAAAGCCACAAGTCATAGTGACCAATATCACCACTCCCATGAAAGAACCAGAGCCTCAGCGAATATTAGCCATTGATCCTCATCATTATTCTAACTTAAGCAAATTGTTACGAGTGACTGCACACGTGTTTGATTTCCTTGCTAAAGTAGGAATTCGACATAAATTTCCCAATCCTATCCACTATTGGATCAAGCGTGCACAGCAAGAGACATACGGAAGCGAATTTGAGAATCTTCCAGATAAATTAACTAAGTCTCTACGCATCTGGTACGATGCCAACACTCATAACATACTACGATGTGGAGGACGTTTGCTACATGCAAAAATTGACTTAGACACTAAGAATCCAATTCTTCTACCTCGTCACCACATCATCACTAAACTTCTTGTCTTTCACCACCATCAATATGGTACCTTACATGGTGGAGTTTTAGATACTCTCACCGACCTTAGACAAAAGTACTGGCTTCCTCAAGGTCGTCAGACTGTTAAAACAATTATTAAATCTTGTGTAATCTGTAAGAGATACGACTCTAGAGTGTGTCCTTAACCAGGACCTCCACCACTCCCAGAAGAGCGAGTGGTTCATCTTCGTCCTTTCGAAACCACTGGTGTTGATTATACAGGAGCCTTACTCCTCACTGGTAACCCAGATAATATACCAGTGAAGGCGTACATTTGTCTCTTTACATGTGCTACAACCAGAGGCGTACACTTAGAGGTCACTCCAGACATGAGTGCTGAAGCTTTCATTCAAGCTTTCCGCAGATTTGCTGCCCGCCGATCGTGTCCTAAATTAATGATATCGGACAACGGATCTAATTTTGTGGCAGGAGAAAGTTGTTTGCGAGAAGTCTGGAACCACCCAGAAGTACAGTCAGTCTTACAGAGACGACAATGTCACTGGAAATTCATAGCACCGAGAGCCCCTTGGTAAGGTGGGTTCTATGAGCGAATGGTAGGCACAGTCAAGAAGTGTCTAAGGAAAACTTTACACCGACAAAAGGTCAGTTACTCAGAACTCCAAACCATTGTTGTGGAAATCGAGGCGCGAGTCAATAACCGCCCAATCACCTACCTGTCTGATGATTTCACCCAGAGAGAACCTCTGAGTCCCTCTCACTTGATCCATGGAGGTCTACTGAGTCCTCTCATCCCTTTAGCCGAAGAGGACCCTGTAGACCCGTCCCATGTGACCAGAGGAGACTTGGTGGAAAGCTACCAGCATCTTTCTAGAGTTATTAACAGGTGGAATGAGGTGTGGACTCGAGAGTACCTCACAGCTCTATGAGAGTACCACTACGGAGCTTCGAGTCCTTACAATAAGGTGCAATTAAAACCAGGAGACCTAGTGCTAGTCGACAGTGATGGACCAAGGTCAGAGTGGCCCATAGGTAAAATTGTTACCATTCATCCAGATCGACAAGGTGTCCTAAGAGTAGTTAAAGTTTTATGCCGAGGCAACACTACTCTAAAAACTTTAGAGAAGCTGGTTCCCCTTGAACTGACTGAGCAAGAATATCAGCCAGATCCAGTTTCCCCAGTAATTTCCGAGGACAATGATTCTGTTCCTCCAAGCAACCGCCCCACTAGAGCTGCTGCTCAACAATGTAGGCGGAATTTGCAAGCCTATTACAACTCTGAACAAGAGTAATTTCCTTCACTTCCCACTTAGATAACTATGATGATGCCACGATGTGATATCATGTAACAAAACATTACACGTCACTATGACCCAGGATATCGCATCACCGTAGATTCTGTTAGTTTAAATTGGGAGAGTTAAATTCTATAAATATTGTGTAGGCTACAAGCAACATGTTTCATTTGACATGTAAATAGCAAGACTCAAGTTCTTGTAAGTCCTTGATAAATCCGGGACGTTCGTTATGTGTGTACTAACATACTAACATATTAACATACTAATGTACTACTCTTAACATCACTTCGGGATAGGTCAGTACTCCACAGTACACTACGACCCTAGAATCCTCCCCCCGGAGTTATGTTGGATATTTCCAACACCGAATACAGCACTGTTGTATTCTCATTACTTATTACTAACTCTACTAATTATTGTAGTAAGTAAAATTAACAACACGTAGAATTCTCATGTACTAATAATTTCATCTGTGCAGTAGGCTAGAATTCTCACGTCACCCAACGCCAGTATTGCGTCAGATTTCATTGCAATAAACACATTATATCCAATGTATTTGAGAATTAAATTCAATTCTCTATAACTAAGGCATTCTGTATGATAATTAATTACAGATGAATTGACCTCCAACTAAAAGCCGAATAGAGCGTTGGAGTCATAGCGATTATCTAGTAATAAAAGTTAACGTCACCAGTGAATGCCATGGGGAGACATTAATTCCTCTCCCTTATATGTTTACTATCCTTAAATTGGCAAATAATAATATTTCCCTCTTCTAAATAATAAACCCGTCCAGTCTTCAACATTTCAAGCGTAAATGCAAGAAATATTAATGTTCGTGACAATAATTTGTTTAATGAACGCGGCGTGGGGTAGAGGAGGCTTGCCAGTACACGTGGAGAGAAGCTCTGAGGCAGACCTACTCGTACCGTACTCACGAGGAGACGCCATTCCCCAGCCATCAGGGTAGACGTTATCCATCCTCAGATGAAAGTCGCCACTGTGAGGCGTGAATAACCTTGCAGATAATATCTTCAACTGGTGCTGGTGTCATATAAGGAACCTTTTTAACCTGGTTCTTGACTACACGTGACCGGCCAGTGAAGCGCGCCACTATCCAGGATAGGCTAAGCCAGAGCCTGGGGACGCGAATTTCGGCAATCTTAAAACTTATACAGTGCCCATATTAGCTAAGTATATTCTCTTTATTTGATGCATCTTGTAAAGTGTTTTGTAGTAGCTGGGTGATTGACCGTGACGACGCATGATAACATCAAACAACAGGTTATTAATTTTATCACCTGTAATTCTTAAATTCATGAATATAGAGATTCAGTAGTTTAATTAGTTGCTACTGTAAATATTTGTCTTGCAGCACGTGAGAGAATTCTCCCTGCCGCCTTCTCCCATGTTAATCCATCCCATTCGTCAGCCAGCCGATTCCAGGGAATTAGAGGAAGCGTCGTGGCTTACATAAAGGAATCGTCTTTAAGCTAAGATTCTTTGTATTCATTCATGAACTTCTTGAAATTACTTACATGCAGAATTTCTTAGGATTAACATGTGTTTATTGTGACTCTCATTACTATACTTATAATCTATGTTCCCATTCATGGTAATGACATTAGTTTCACTATAATTCATAGGATTAGATTATTATTATTTGGATTAGTGAACGAACCACACTAGTTCCTGGACGTACTTACCTCCAGTAATAACCCCCCAATGTAGGTGTTTGAGGGTTTGATTCATTTAATTATACAGCCCATTAATTATTTCTATGATCATATTCTCTAGTATTTTATCCATAGTTACTGGTTCATCTAGGAATTATCTAATGATCAGAAATTCTCAGTTTCCCTCTTTACTATAAAAGCGGGTGGTCCTTCGTAATTTAATTTACTACATTAATATTTAAATAATCAGATTCAAGCTCCAAATGTCCCACAACATACCTGCAAGTCTTCTAGTGCTGCTGCCTCCAGTAGTTGTCTTTCCTACATTCAGTAAAAATATCTACTGACTTTTCCTGAGTGACTGCTTTTACTGGCATAGATTTGATTTGAATTGATAGAAGAAAATTGAAGACTGGTATACTTTGAGGCTCGTTACTCAGAGTCAAAAGCGAAATTAAAAGTTCTATTCCTCAGGCTATAGTCATTATCTGATACGAATACAGAGACATGCGGTGCTACTTAATAAGTGTTTAATAATAATAAAAGAATACAAATTATATATAAACGGGTTTACTTCTCTTAACTATTTATTTATTTATTATTTATTATTCTGTATGGCGAGAAATGCGTGTAATCTGTTAACTTGTGGGTGTCAAGTGACTGCTAAGTGTGAGGGGAGGGAGCGGTCGGGAGCGGGTATGGTTGGCAGTATTGCCTCATTTAGCCACAGTTATGTGTCAAACTTTACAGAGGCGAGCTGCCTCCAAAGGCTCGCTACCCGCCCAGGGGCACGCGACATTGAAGACCTCATACCTATGTGTGGTGGTGGTGGTATGTGATATACCCTGCTATGTGGTTGGAGGGGGAGGGATTGGCAGGACTGACTATGGTAGATGTTGAAGATGACATTCACAACAGTTATGCCTCAACCATCGAAGAGGTAACCCCATGTGGTCATGTGGTGTCACTCCTAAGACCTATGTGGGGGGTATGAACCACATATCCTTATACACATACACCTGTTGAACAGATCCACAAGGGCCGTGACGAGGATTCGAACCTGCGTCCGGGAGCATCCCAGACACTGCCTTAATTTGTTCATTTGATGCATCACGTTAGTGTGATCTGTGTGTGTGTATACACCTGTTCCTTTAGCTCTCTAAACTCTCGGCTGGCTTAAGAAATATGTTGAGGGTTGTGGGAAATTTTTACCCACCATATCTAATAATCATCTAAGAAATGTATAATTTCTATATCATATCTAAATCATATCAAAATCATATCTAAAATGTATCAAAATCATATAATGAATCTTTAAAGATTCATTATATAGCTTGATCCTGGATGACAATGGCACCATGAACACGTACTCAACAGGGGCCCTTTTGATGCCTACGTGACTTTGTACATGATCTTTCAAGGATCCAGAAGCTTCTAGAAGGACTTCTTAATTAAAAAACTATTGGAACATTGATTCAACATCCGGTAGGATTAAAAATCGAATCCTTAATAAGATTCAGTGGTACTTACAAATACTACTTATAATCTTTAAATCTTATATCTAATTATATTATAATCACATCTTATCTTAATCATAAGTCTAGACTGTAAAAATAATCAATCAATATTCATTGCAAGCTACCTCTCAAGGGAGAGGGGGAAGGCTCTCGGGGGGCGAGAAGCGCCCACGACGATGCCTCGAGGCACTCCGCGTTTGTTTACAAATGAGTGAACAAGTGACTGATCCTTAGCGAACATTACCAGCTCAAGGACACCTTATCTAATATTTTTTATCGCCAGTGAATACTCTCTAGAACTGGGGGAGTACCTGGACAATATCTACAAGGAAAATCATAGAACATTCATAAAATAAGAGTGTATAGTGGAGATCACGGTGACACGGTTTCCTCCACCTTCATTCTTTATCTTTATCATATCATTCTTCTGCAACGCAGTTAAAGAAAAATCACGTAGCAACGCTACCAGATCATCATACAGCAACGCTGTAGCAAAATATCGTGCCTAAACTCGACAAGAGAGTTAATCAGTCTGGCAAACTTGTCAGACAGGCACCCCGACTGGCAGAGAAGTATATTGAAGGTTATTTGGTGTATGATTGGCCAATTGTATGCTTGTGTAACTTTAATATCCTATAAATCTGTCTGTTGGTTAAAAAGCGAGGCTAAGCCTCACATTTCAGTAAGATTATTAAAATTGTAGTGTAGCTGTGAATCTTATCCAAGCACTGAACCTCATGAGTGTCCATTCTGTCAGAAAAGAATTCAGCCTCAATAAGTAAAAACCTCACAAGTGTCCATAGCGTTGGAAAAGATTCAGTCAAGCTAACTGTATCATATAAATTGAATATGTCTGCATATATATTTGAATATATAAATTAAGTTATCAATTGTTTGCTTAGTTAATTTTTAAGTTATCATATAAGTTCATTTAATTGAATATAATTTCTAGTACTTGACAGTATTTAGACTACATTTAAGGTCATTTATTATACTTTTACAATTTAATTTGTTGTTTATAGTATAAGTACATATTGGCTGTTAAGTTATGGTACTAGGTTAGACTATGTATGTTTAAATCTCTGATTTAAACAGAGCCAGTGTTCAGTCAGATAACTGAATTTATCAAATCTTATCCTTGTATAAAATACAAGCTGATGTGAGATCCCTGTCTACAGGTGGATTGGAACTTCTAGCAACAAGTCATTCACCCCACCTGTCCCTTACAGCCCACAGTCTGTCATTAGGAAAAGAGGATCTAGGATTTACAACCCTAGCTAGAGATTTTAGTTGAATTAATTTGCAGACAGTAAATTTTTAATTTAGTTCAATACAAGTCCCTGGTAGTCTCCTCTTATATCAATCCCAGCAGGTTTTTCCCACATTAATGGTCCTTCGAACCTAGATAATAATGGTCCTTTGTACCTAGATATTTATGATCATTTGTTTACCGAATATTTCAGTGCCAAATACATAAGAAACTTCTTGATTTTGCATTGGAATAATTCTTACATATTCTAGCCTAACCTAGCTATCAGCCAATATTTATCATAGCTATATATCTAAGTAAACAAATTGTTTGCAGTGGCTTAAGCCACCATATCCATTAACTAGTAAGCATTCATAGTATTCATAGCATACTAATATTGTTTTGTGTTAAGAAACCACAGTACTTAATTATATCAGTGTCACAGACACAATTGCATCTTAATCATAAATACCAATTACCTACCTCATTGTGGTAACATTACATGTATATTTAAGTGTATTATCTAGCATTATCTCTAATCTACTGATTTTCAGAGCTGCTCATTACATAATATTCTTTAAAAAAGTGTTATCATCACTGTAAGAGCATTTCATTACAATCTATCTATAATCAACTATATCATACCCTATATTCCAGGTAAAACCAGTAGACATTCTACTGTATTTTATCAAGCAACTATTAGGGTAACAGATCTTGTAATAACTTTGCAAAAATAGTGCCATTTACTATTTTTAAAAAATTATTACAGGATTTACCAACTTGGTGCATTCGTGCATTCGGGTCACAAATCAAATTATTACAGTACTTTTGATAATTGAACACCTGCTACAACCAGATTCCAGGGAGGAAATGAAGGACGATCTTTGGAATCATTACCTAAGTAGACAGGAAAGCTCATTTATCAAAATACATTAACATCATACATATTTATCAGAAAAAAGAGAAAAATCTCGGAATCTCCGAAACTCGGAAAAGGTCAAAATGGCTAACAGTGTTCCACCTGCAGCTGAAACAGAAAAGAAGAGGACACAAAGTGTCTAAAAAATCACTTGAATCTACAGCCTACAGACCATTTAAATCAGGTGATAGACAAATGTCATCATCACTTGGCTACAATAGTCTACAATTGGGAATTAAGACCAATCTTAATCTCACATCACAATCTGAAAGGCTAACAACACATTGACAATGTCAATACAAATATTATCATCCATCTAAGATAACTATCTTAATCCAAGAATATAGTCTTGATCACCTAATCTCATGCTTTCACTGGAGTGAAAGCAGCCTCAGAAAATCTGAAGTTAATCAAGCATCTCAAAGAGACTTACTTAATAGAAAAGGCAAAGCCGAGAAAAAAAGAAAAAGCAAAATGCTTCATCACATCATGAATAATGTAGATACACATTATTACAGATACAATTCATCCTTTAAGGAAATCCTTGGAGGAGTACAAGTGTTACATGCTTGTATGACCTACTTGCATGTAATTACTTACCTACAAGTGTTACATACTTGTAACAACATCTTATCACAAAGCCAAATCTTTGATGGACTTCGAGCTTACGTACAAAGATTACGAAGCCGAGGAAAACTTAGATCTCAAGAAAAAATCCCCAAAGGTGATTCCACGGACAAGAACAAAAATGTCCAAAATGGCAGTCAAAAATCAAGGCAACAAAATTCCTCTTCTGCAAAGTGGAAACAGAATAATGTTGGCTCTTATGCTATATCCCCCACAGTTAACAGAACTGTAGGAAACCAAGCTCCTAAGACAGATAAGACAAAAGGAGCCACAAGTGCCCCAAAATGTTTATTCTGTCAAGAAGCACATACCATTTATCAATGCACAGTTTATGTAGGCCGTGCCAGTCGAATCGATCGACTGAAATCTCTGAACAGGTGCATCCGTTGTCTACGGAAGCACGATACAAGTGAGTGTATCACTCAATTGCAGAACTGCCAATATTGTCATAAAAGTGTACATCACACAGCACTCTGTGGTGATATTAACACTCAATCCAGATCACAGACTTCCAATAATCAACCTGCATCTCAGGCAAAGCCCAAAGATGATAATACCACAACAGCCGAACAATTCTGTACAGTAATGAGCAATGTCAACGACTTGGATACAGAAATTGTTACAACAGCCATATTGCCTACTGCACAGCTAGAACTATGCAATCAAGGAATTTGTATTCCAACGAGAGGCTTTTTTGATCAAGGGTCACAGAAAACCTTTATCAGTAAAAAGATGGCAGAAGATTTACAACTTAAATCTTCAAAGCAAGTATCTACATCCATATCAGGGTTTTTTACTAATTCTGGTCGTAGAACCTTTCCAGTAGTAAAACTCAATGTCTGTCTAGGTACATCCCAAAGGACAGTAGAAGCCATAGTAGTTGATAAAATTCCTACTGAAATGGAAGTGACTGGTCTGACAGCCACAATTAAATTCCTAAAAGAAAAAGGAATCCAATTAGCAGATCCTCTACTTGATTCTGACCACATAAGGGATATCGGAATCCTGATTGGAGCTGACTACTATCATCGATTCATTCTGGGATCAGAAGAATCTATGGGTATGAATATACTCAAATCAGCAGGAGGCATATTGATGACAGGACCTATACTAGATCTTGAACCTTCAACTCCTGAAAAATCACATCATACAGAAACTGTAATAGTGGCATGACTAGGCAAAGAACAGTCACCACTTAAAATCCCCCACATGATTGATGATGGATTAGAATCTGTACCTCAATTGTGGGAACTTGATGCCATAGGAATAATTCCTGAACAACCAAGTCCTGATGATGTCTGTGCATATAATCAATACTTAGAAACTGTACAGTACTATGATGGACAGTACTGGGTAAGGCTACCATGGAAAATCAACCATAAAACCTTACCTACCAATTATCACATGGCTTATAGTCAATTTAAATCGCAACTAGCAAAGCTAAGAAAAAGGCCTGAGCATTTAAAACTCTATCATGAGATTATAGCTCAACAATTAAAGAATAAATTCATCGAAGTCGTGAAACATGACAATAAGCAAATAGGCCATTTTTTACCACACATGGCTGTAAGGAGAGAATCAAAAACAACTCCTTTACGGATAGTTTTTAATTGTAGCTCTAAATCTGGACCCCAAGGAACCAGTCTAAATGATTGTTTGCAAACAGGTCCAAGTCTAACTCAGAAATTGTATGACGTACTGTTGAAGTTTAGACTTAACAAATATGCGTATTCAGCAGATATAAGTAAGGCCTTTCTCAGAGTTGGCTTGCAGGAAGAAGATAGAGACTTCACTAAGTTTCTATGGGTAGAGAACCCAGAAGATGTCAATAGTCCTGTAGTGACTTTCAGATTCTCTTCAGTTCTTTTCGGCGCGACAAGCAGTCCATTTCTGTTGCAAGCAACTCTAGATACTCATCTGAAGAAATCATCAAGTCCCTGTAAGACTGAAATCAGTCAAAATCTGTATGTAGATAATTTTCAAGGGACAGTTAACAGTACTACTGAACTGTTACAATTATATCAAGAGGCTAACAAGGAGCTACAAGGTGCAAACATGCCACTACAATCTTGGGCCTCTAATAATGCAACATTGAATAATCAAATAGCAAGAGATTACCCTGAATATCACGTACCAGAATCACAAAAGGTGTTAGGTATGGATTGGGATTTAATCTCGGACACAATATCGATCAAATCTGTGCCAGTAAATTACAACATCACTACAAAAAGGGATTTGCTTTCACAAGTTAGCAAAGTATTCGACCCACTTGGTCTACTAAATCCTTTGACTATCAAGTGGCGTTTATTGGTGCAAGAAGCATGGAAGGCTAAGGTTGGTTGGGATGATCCACTACCAATCCAGTTACAAAAAGCTTGGATGGAAGTGGCTCAAGAACAAACTTTAGTTGAAAAGATAATCTTTCCGAGACACATAGTCGAGGAAAATGAGGAAGTATCACTACATGTATTCGCAGACTCGTCAGCCAAAGCTTTTGGAGCTTGTGCTTACTTAGTGACTTCTAATCAATCATATCTTATCACCTCTAAGGCCAGAGTCGCTCCATTAAAAAAGAGGACTTTGCCTCAGATGGAACTAACAGCACTGTTAACTGGCACACGCTTAGCAGTGCATATCAAACAAGTCTTGTCTAACATGAACATCAAAGATGTCATTATATGGTCTGACAATGAAGCTGTCTTACAATGGGTACGAAACGACAACTGTCCAACTCCATATGTAAAAAATCGCGTCTCGGAAATTAAAGAAATTTCCGCAGGCTTTCAATTGTTGCATGTACCAACAAAGGATAATCCAGCTGATCTCTTATCAAGAGGTATGACATTTAAACAGTTTGCAAAGGCAGATATTTGGTTTCATGGGCCTCGATGGTTAGTGAATGGTAGTTGGCCTGAACAAAAGCCACAAGTCATTACGACACAAACCGTAACTACCACCAGGCAGCAAGCACAAATATCAGTCTTGGATTGTACTCGTTACTCCTCGCTCATCAAATTAATCAATGTAACACAGAACGTGTTTCATTATCTCAGGAAAAAAGGTATAAAATACACTTTTCCTGATGCACTTATCTATTGGGTAAGACAAGCCCAGAGAGAAACTTATGGGAATAACTATGAAAATCTTCCGCATAAGTTAAAACACAATCTCGGTCTGTGGATAGACCAAGAAAATCACAACATTCTGCGTTGTGGAGGGAGACTTAAACATGCAGATATCAATCTAGATACCGTGCATCCATGGCTTTTACCAAAAAATCATTGGATCACAAGGTTGATTGTGTTGCATACACATCAACAAATCATCAAACATGGAGGAGTGTTAGACACACTCACACAAATCAGACAGCAGTACTGGATTCCTCAGGGAAGACAGTCAGTCAAATCAATCTTGAAGAATTGCATGATATGCCGAAGGTACGATGCAAGAACTTGCTCTTATCCAGGGCCACCACCCCTACCAAAGGAACGAGTGGTCCATCTACAACCTTTCGAAACGACAGGAGTAGATTATACAGGAGCAATATATCTAACAGGGACTGCAGATAAGCAACCTATCAAGGCATACATCTGTCTGTTCACCTGTGCTACCACCAGGGCAGTACATCTAGAGGTAACACCCGATATGACTGCTCAATCATTTATTCAAGCTTTCCGCAGATTCGCAGCACGCCGATCATGCCCTAAGCTGATGATTTCAGATAACGGAGCAAACTTGGTAGCTGGAGAAGCATGTCTACGGGAAATCTGTTCCCATCCTGCAGTTACTTCCACACTGGAACAGCGTCATTGCAGATGGAAATTTATCCCTCCAAGAGCCCCATGGCACGGAGGATTTTATGAACGGTTAATAGGAACTGTAAAAAGATCCTTGAGAAAATCTCTACACCGTCAGAAAATCAATCTTCAAGAACTCCAGACAGTAATCACGGAAATAGAATCAAGGGTGAATAACCGGCCGTTGACTTACTTGTCTGAGGATCCTACTCAACATGAGCCATTAAGTCCTGCCCACCTAATGTATGGAAGACTTCTAACTCCAGTACCATCTCTAGTGGATGATGAGATCAGAGATCCCTCATATGTGGGTCAGAGCGAGTTGGTTCAGGGGTATAAGCATCTGTCCAGCATAATCCAAAAATGGAATGATGTTTGGACAAAAGAATATCTTACATCTCTACGAGAACATCACTATGGGGCCAATGTCCCACATAATATAGCTAATCTCCAACCTGGCGATATTGTCTTGGTAGACAGTGATGGCCCTAGGGCTGACTGGCCATTAGGTAAAGTTGTCTCAGTCCATCCAGATAGTCAGGGGATTTTGAGAATAGTCAAAATCCTGTCTAAAGGAACAACTTCCCTGAAGACATTGGACAAACTCATCCACATGGAATCAGTGAGCCAGCTGCAGTTAGATCCTGAGAGACCTCAAGACGCTCTAACTCCACAAGACCCACAGACTCCTAACAGACACAATCGTCCACAACGGACAGCAGCACAAAAGTGCAAGCAAAATTTGCACTTGTATTATCAATCCAATGGAGAGTAAATAAATACATATGGTTACTATTGTCCTAAGTATTGGACTCTGTGCCAGTTCTCTCCCTCTGGAAGATGTGGGAAATTTTTACCCACCATATCTAATAATCATCTAAGAAATGTATAATTTCTATATCATATCTAAATCATATCAAAATCATATCTAAAATGTATCAAAATCATATAATGAATCTTTAAAGATTCATTATATAGCTTGATCCTGGATGACAATGGCACCATGAACACGTACTCAACAGGGGCCCTTTTGATGCCTACGTGACTTTGTACATGATCTTTCAAGGATCCAGAAGCTTCTAGAAGGACTTCTTAATTAAAAAACTATTGGAACATTGATTCAACATCCGGTAGGATTAAAAATCGAATCCTTAATAAGATTCAGTGGTACTTACAAATACTACTTATAATCTTTAAATCTTATATCTAATTATATTATAATCACATCTTATCTTAATCATAAGTCTAGACTGTAAAAATAATCAATCAATATTCATTGCAAGCTACCTCTCAAGGGAGAGGGGGAAGGCTCTCGGGGGGCGAGAAGCGCCCACGACGATGCCTCGAGGCACTCCGCGTTTGTTTACAAATGAGTGAACAAGTGACTGATCCTTAGCGAACATTACCAGCTCAAGGACACCTTATCTAATATTTTTTATCGCCAGTGAATACTCTCTAGAACTGGGGGAGTACCTGGACAATATCTACAAGGAAAATCATAGAACATTCATAAAATAAGAGTGTATAGTGGAGATCACGGTGACACGGTTTCCTCCACCTTCATTCTTTATCTTTATCATATCATTCTTCTGCAACGCAGTTAAAGAAAAATCACGTAGCAACGCTACCAGATCATCATACAGCAACGCTGTAGCAAAATATCGTGCCTAAACTCGACAAGAGAGTTAATCAGTCTGGCAAACTTGTCAGACAGGCACCCCGACTGGCAGAGAAGTATATTGAAGGTTATTTGGTGTATGATTGGCCAATTGTATGCTTGTGTAACTTTAATATCCTATAAATCTGTCTGTTGGTTAAAAAGCGAGGCTAAGCCTCACATTTCAGTAAGATTATTAAAATTGTAGTGTAGCTGTGAATCTTATCCAAGCACTGAACCTCATGAGTGTCCATTCTGTCAGAAAAGAATTCAGCCTCAATAAGTAAAAACCTCACAAGTGTCCATAGCGTTGGAAAAGATTCAGTCAAGCTAACTGTATCATATAAATTGAATATGTCTGCATATATATTTGAATATATAAATTAAGTTATCAATTGTTTGCTTAGTTAATTTTTAAGTTATCATATAAGTTCATTTAATTGAATATAATTTCTAGTACTTGACAGTATTTAGACTACATTTAAGGTCATTTATTATACTTTTACAATTTAATTTGTTGTTTATAGTATAAGTACATATTGGCTGTTAAGTTATGGTACTAGGTTAGACTATGTATGTTTAAATCTCTGATTTAAACAGAGCCAGTGTTCAGTCAGATAACTGAATTTATCAAATCTTATCCTTGTATAAAATACAAGCTGATGTGAGATCCCTGTCTACAGGTGGATTGGAACTTCTAGCAACAAGTCATTCACCCCACCTGTCCCTTACAGCCCACAGTCTGTCATTAGGAAAAGAGGATCTAGGATTTACAACCCTAGCTAGAGATTTTAGTTGAATTAATTTGCAGACAGTAAATTTTTAATTTAGTTCAATACAAGTCCCTGGTAGTCTCCTCTTATATCAATCCCAGCAGGTTTTTCCCACAAGGGTGTCAGCTGTTTTATGTGTTTTATACTGCTCAGCTAGGAATAGAACTCTGTCATGCAGGGGCTTAAGGCGTGAGTCAGTGAACCACCTCTGTCCCTTCCTCACTGGTTTGGGTCTTGTGGATTTTACAACATTGTCATAAAAAGCGGTTATCTTCAGTGACCAGGTCCTCATATAATACAATGACGGTAGTAAAGCAGTAAGTGTTATACCATTCAGAAATGCGGAATTTGAAGAGCATGTGTAAATTTTCAGGGATATTAATTATTTCTTTTTCAAAGCTTAGGGGTTTGACATTATTGATAGTGTATGAACTGAATATGGCAAAGTGATCACTAACTAATTCATGTGTGAGGGAATCTAGATTCCCTCAGCTAGTTTTCCTAGTTTCTAGATTAGGCTAGTCGTTCTAGAAACTGAAGCTTTCAAACTAACATATACTTGTGGGGTGTTGAATGAACGCTTATGTTAAGGACTGTCGGTTGGGACTGGTTAGAAGTCTGTGATTGCTCTGTAGAGAGAATTACAGAAATTTTCCTGTTTCTGTGAAACAGGATGATCGAGGTGAGAGTGAAGTTTTTTTTTTTTTTTTATTTTGATAAAAGAAATATACAAAGTATAGCACAATATATACATGACATGAACCTAAGAACAGAACATAACAACAAAAACATAATCATAAACAGGCATAGAAGAGAACATTGCATAATAAGACCCCAGAAACTCCAGGGACACAAGTCCGAATACACATAAACATAGTAACGGACACACAACAAACGGACGCATACGGACATGGAAAGACACAACTAACATATAAAGAATAAACCAGACACACATATAAATACACAATGCACACAATTACAGAAATAACACAAAGCATAAGCACATCGCACACAAATCATATAAGTAACATAACAACAAACCATGGCCAAGGCCCAGGCACTACTATATGACAACCCCAAGAAAGAATCCGGGGCGAA